>NW_008825614.1:515790-519983 GCF_000699105.1 Pygoscelis adeliae
GGCAGCTTTCCAGCCACTCTTCCCCAAGCCTGTAGCGCTGCATGGGGTTGTTGTGGCCAAAGTGCAGGACCCGGCACTTGGCCTTGTTGAAGCTCATACAGTTGGCCTGGGCCCATCGATCCAGCCTGTCCAGGTCCCTCTGCAGAGCCTTCCTACCCTCGAGCAGATCAACACTGCCGCCCAACTTGGTGTCGTCTGCAAACTTACTGAGGGTGCACTCGATCCCCTCATCCAGGTCATTGATAAAGATATTAAACAGAACTGGCCCCAATACTGAGCCCTGGGGAACACCGCTCGTGACCGGCCGCCAACTGGATTGAACTCCATTCACCACAACTCTCTGGGCCCGGCCGTCCAGCCAGTTTTTGACCCAGCGCAGAGTACACCTGTCTAAGCCGTGAGCCGAAAGTTAAATCTCTTGCTCGTCTTGTAACTTGATAGTCACACAATAACGGAAGGTGAGAGGAACCTCAGGAGGTCTCTAGCCCAAACTCCTGCTCAAAATGAGGTCAGAACTATTTGGGGCTTTATCCAGTCATATCTTTAAAGTCTCCAAGAACAGAGACTACACAGTCAAGATTTTGTATGAATAATTACATTTACTTGGGCAGGGACTGAAACTTGGGTCACTCGCCCACAGGTAAGTGCCTTAATTGTTTGGCTAGAAAGTTAACCTTATGCTCTCTGGATAATATTTACAGGCATTTGCCATATAAAGTGAAATAGTTCTGAAAAGAGGGCATAAGTTACGGCGCTCCTCTGCAGGAGAGATGGAAATACAGATCCTGGTCCTGAAATGAGTAGGCAGTCATAAATAACAAGGGAGTGCCAGGTGGAGGGGTACATCCTCCAGCGTTTTTAGGGTATTATTTTTTTAGACAACTGCTGCCATTTCCTCTGCTCTTAAAAGTACTCACAGGTATCGGTCTAAATTGAACACTACATTGCATGAAAACACTTCTCCATCGTGGCCCAGGAAGAAATAAAATAAAAGATTTCAGCACTGCGCTGCAAAATGAATCTCAGACAACTGTGAATTGTATTTGGCAGGCTGTAAATAAACAATAAGAGGTAGGGGAAGTGGAGCCTGGGGTCTAGATTTTGCAAAGGTGAGTTGCCTTCAGAAGATCTCTGCCTGCTCAAGGGCAGGAACAGAGGCACATAAGTGGTAGAGGTGCACAGACGTAGCAGTAGATGGACTCATTGCCAGTGGATTCATACTATAAATTAATTCAGGATATGCCTAAATAGTTGACTCACATTTGCACTCTTCACAAAGAAGGTCATCCTATTCAGTGAACAGTCAACTATAACCATGAGTCCAGCTACTGGGACCTGGTTTGCTGCTGCCACTTACCTACTGCTTAAATCTGGGCCCTCAGGACTATCCAATGTTCACATGCTTGCAGAGGACATTGGTCTCATTCTTTGAAATGTGCTAGATGATTAACTGGGGGTTTACAGTGTAAATGCAGTATGCTTACCAAGGAAAAAAGAAGGTTATGTATACGAACTTTGTCAGACAGTTCTTCAGCTTTACATTATCAGAGGTGGTTTGTTTGATTAGATTTCTGCTTTAAGTGGGTTTCCATGAGAAGCAAACATTGTTTGCAGAATCATTTAACCTTCTGCAGGGCTATATTTCATAATCTCTTGCCCCTCACACACCGCTATGACATCTAAAAGGCTAAAAATTTCTCTTCAGTTAATTCCATTACAGTTTGAATTTTCTAATGATAAAATTAAACTTCTTGCTGTCAAACACCCTTGTGATAAATCATTGCTCTCAGTTCACAACTGAAGGCTGTTGTGATCATTTGTGCTTGCATATGCCAACCATCATTCTTCATGTTCTTAAATATTTTTCTCAAAGTAAGCAAGATATAGGAATGGTTGAACCCAATCAGATTCATTTCATCTAGTTTAATATTCCCCCTCTTTGATGTTGGAGAGAGTAAGGATGAATTGAATCCTGCTTGCTCGTGGTTTACTGGTTTGATCTGGTACAGATGATGAAATGTCTCAGTCAGAGACTGTGAGTTTAGAGCCCCAAACTGTGATTTGTTTGTGACGCAGACTAACTCTAACAGGATTTATTGCTCTAGGCAAACCAACAGATGCTTTCCTCCTACCGGCTGTAGGTGCCCATGCAATTTTGGAACATTTCTCCATGTGTAGTGGCCTATTTGGCCCACACAGTCTTTGTGCCTGAGACTGCGTTGGGTTAAAATATTAGCACTGTTACCCAGCCTTTGGGTCCAGGTCTAGCTGGTTCTGCAGGAAAGCTGAGAGCCAGGGTAGCTGTGCGTTTGAAGGCTTAGCCTGCTATCAAATGACACCCATGTAATTGTTTTGAATCCTCTCAACTGTGGTGTTCTGCACTGAGCTCGAGGAGGTAGTTCTGGGAGGAGACAATGTGCTTGCCTTGGGTGAGTGTCCTCTAGCAGATGCCTTTCCCTGTCCAAGGGTGCATTGCTTCTTATTGTTCAGCAGTGATGTAGGAGGTCCCCAAATGAGGAAGGGGCTCTGCTGTATTTTGCAAAGGTTGTGTTCCCTACTCAGGGCCATGTATGCATCATCTGTGGGCAGATATGATTCTATACGTATACACTGGAGAGAACAGAGGCAGAGGGAAGAGAAGTTATAAGGGAATTCACTAGGCTCTACCAGACTACTTGGCTTTATTAAATACTTGGATAGTGTCGTCAGTACATTAGAGGTGACAGTGTGTTGTGTTTGCTTCTATGTTTTACCCTGGTATGATAGCCATTACAAATCATCACAAGGGAATTTATGGCCATCTACTAGAAAACAAGTTTGACTGGAGTTTGCAATAAAATAGTATGGGCAATGGCAGATGACAGATGAAGCAGAATGAATGGTTTGGTTATTCATAAGCCCAATGACCCCTGAAAGACAGCAGTAAAAAGCAGTAGAAGATATTCTAAAATAATGTGAGGCTTCAGGCAACGTGACTTATCATGACCAGCAGTCAGAACATGCTGGTTTATGTGCTCCTTGGGGGCATTTTGGCATCGGGCTGGGAGGCATCATCCTGCAAAGACCTGTTCTCCACTGTTTGAGGACAGTATTTTGTGATCTCATCTCAGAGGAGAAAATAAGGGAAGGACTTCTCCTCTCCACTGTCCAGCAGCTCACCTGTGCCACAAGTTAACTGTGGGGGAAGGAGGACATAGTACCACTCTCATTTTGTTTGCTACTTGCCTGTTTTTCTTACGTGTCTCTTCTTGGATCTCCCTGGGCCACCAACTCCCCATTGTGCTCCAAATAACTCTCAGGTGGATGAGCCATTTTAGAGAGCTGTTTGAAAGAAACAGCCTTGTGCAGCCAAGCTGGGAGCTAGCCCTTGTCTACCTTTTAATCCCTGAGCTTGATGCTTCGCTGTCTTTGGAGTAGCAGAAAGTACAGAAAAGAACATTCCTGTAACACTACCCGAGAAATACTATGCTAATTATTGGAAACAGCTTCACTTGCAACAGTAGAAAACTGGTATTTTAATGTAACTTGAATGAAATGAGTAATATGTGGCTTGTTCTTCTCTAGGTGGCTTGTGCATTTGCATCGTAATGTTCAGTCTTTAATATGAGTGTTTAAATGTGCACTGTGTTGCTTTCATGTTTTTCTTTGTTTGGAAGAGCTGTCTGCGTTTCACTTGCTAGTTTTAAAGCAGTACTGGTTTTGTACAGTGTTTTGTTAAGTGCTGTACAAATACCATAGAGAAAGATGTCCCAGTTTTAAGGAACCTTTGTAACTTTAAAAAGAACTACCTAATAATTTTTTTGCGAAGTCATTGTTGTAACCTTCATTTATCAGCAAGTCTCAGAAATAGATGCTATGTACTCATACATCAAATTGAAGCTACTTTGTTTCCCATGATCTTTGTCCTTATATTTTTGGTTTATGTAGGTCTCTGGCTATTAAGGTTTTACAGAAAGGCTAAAAAACATGAATCAAATGTAACGGGTTCGGATAGTTAACGGAGGATGCTAAGAGAGTATCTCCCAGGGAATGTGAACTTCTTATTAATCTATGAAAACTGCAGCTAAAACTGACAAAACTGCCAGAAATAAACATTAATTGTTTTAGAATTCATCTGCATGGAAAGTATTTCAGCTTTAAGCTTATGAGCCGATTCCAAAATAAACAATTGTATCCATATTATGTGAACACAC
>NW_008825614.1:520009-524451 GCF_000699105.1 Pygoscelis adeliae
GTATGAAGCAGGGGGTGGGGGTCAATGGGCTCACCTTATTTTTCATTTAAAGGTGATATAGGCATCTATATCAGAATACACATATCCAAAATTTAATCTGCTATTAAGGGAAAGTGGTCTGTAGGTCTCTAACTATACCTGTAGCATTATTTAAAACTCTAGGCAAAAAAAAAAGATATAGGGAGGATGGCAATTTACAGTCATTTTGGTATCCCACCTTGCTGGCATCTGTGAGAAGTCTTTCTTTTTGTTCTTCAGCAAGAAAGAGGCAAGGAAAACAGTTTACAGGCATATCCAGGTTTCTTCTAGCAGGAAATCAAAAGACATATTCAAGTACATTTTGTATTCGAGTAAGATGCGTACTTACGAGCAGCATCTTACTCTCAAATCCCAGAGGTGGGCCTGTTTTTGTAAGTAACAGTATCTGAGGAATCTTCCCCACTAAACTCTTGGCAAAATGGCTGCGGCTTGTAAATAATGAATAGTCATTTGTCCAGCCTTCCTGAAAGCATTTTTTCTGTGTAAGTTCTTTAGTAGTGTTTGCGAAAATGAGAAAATACAGCACAAGTTGGGAATCGGCCTTTCATTTACACTTTCAAATGGAGAATGAGATTGTGGTCTCAGTTATGCTGGTATAAGTCAAGTGTAAGTAATGAAGTTTGCTTTCCTATGTATTAGTGTGCAGCTTGGATTTTAACTCTTCCTGCTCCATCAATACAGACATTTATAGGGAAATTGATTTCCTTTCTTCAGAAAGAGCTTGCATTAATGTTAGGTATGTTTTCACGTTCCTTCTCTTTGTCTACCTTATGTTGCATGTAAAAACAGCATCTCTCTTATTTAAAGCAGTGGGGAAAAACAAGATGGTATTAAAAAAAACCCTGCATAACTATTCATGAAACATCTCTGGGATCTTGTAACTGAAAGAGGAAATCTTACTTTTCCAGTGAAATTACCTTAGCTGAAACTATGTTGATCACTTTTCTGTAAAATGACTTTAGAATTAATGAACAAGACCACTCAAGTAAAGAAGAAATACTCAGCCTTCACTACTTGTCTCTGTTCATAGACATTTTAACTAACACATCCTATAAAATGCAATATTTATTTAATTCAACGCAGTTATGTGTGGATAAAATTTAAACACGGCTGTTGTCATTTTAATTTAAATTCATTGGTGGGAAACTCAGCTTAATGCTAGTTGAGTAAAAAAAGAAAATGTCTTCTCTGCACTCAAATCACCCCAACGTTCAATTTATTCAAAACACTGAATTAGGCACTCAGCTAGGGCACTGGAGAAGAAGAAATTACATTGCTTTCATTAATAGCTTTTTTGAGTATGCAAATTAATAGTCAATTGTAAATGGCTTTGCAAAAAGCAGATTGGTTTAGAAATTAAAAAAAATTAAAAAAACCCATCATTTAGGTAGTGAACAAGTCTATCTCCACTCCTGCCTCTCAGGCTTTTGTATAAAACAAATTATTCTTGAGACCTAGTGAAGAAAATTTCAAATTGCGCAATCTAAAACTAGAAGTGTAACTACTCTTCGGTCTCACATGATTAGTTGTTTAAATTAATGGGTGTTATTAGTGCATATCAACGTGGGAAAGAATTCCCTAGCATTGGTTATTGACATTTCAGTGCTGCCTATTAGAGAGCTTTTGCAGAATGAACAAATAGTCTTCAGCTTTAATTAAATTGTTAAACTATTTTATGCTAGGATCCAATCCAACAGTACTAGTTAGTCTGCAAACTAGTGGAAAAACTCTTACAAGTTCCACTGAGCTTTGGATGTTAGCCTTATTGCCTGAGGCTGTATGTCCGTCCTCTTCGTTGGTGTACCTTATCGTGTACCTAAATGCACATCCTGTAGAAAGTGTTGGTTCAGCAAAGCTGTTCGGCTCACGCTTAAACTCATCTGTGCGCTTTAGGGCCTTTGCTTTACGTTTAAACATTTTCTTCTTCATTTAGTCAACTGTCTCAATGAATGGCTGAGCCCGCAAAGAGGAGAGGCTCCTTGGCTTGGCTGGTAGCTGGAGGCTTCCTGCTATTTGCTGGGCCAGTGTGGGTGGCAGAAGAAAGTGTTGGAGCAGGCTCGCTCTGTTCAGATTTTCTAAGCTAAGAGATCATATCTGTGCTCAGAAAATTACATTCCAGGAACACAAGAAACCTTTGCCTACTGTGGCCTGTTTCAGTACCTCTGCAGGCTTCTGTATCTTAAGGTGGTAGAAATATCCAGAAACAATCAAATAGTGGAAAACTCATTAAAATAGGGATAATGCCTGATATATATATATATATTATATAAAAAGCAGATAGCCCTGTTCCTTCCAAACTGGTAAATCCCACATTCTGCATGTTACTCCCTGTGTACCTGATGAGGTCCATGGAGACAGGAACCAGAATTATTCTTACTGACTGCAGGGACTTGTTTGTTTCTCAAGGGCCACGAAATATGTCGGAGGACAAAACTGTAGTTCAACTGGCTTTTATAGAAGTGTATTCTATAGTAGTAGAAGCTGCATTGGTTTAACTGACATAAGCTTGCGTTATATGAAGGGAGGGGTTGCAAAATAATAAAGCTGATAAATTGCACGGATCCTATAGTTTAGCTGTGTGCTGTTCCTGAGCATTGGTCATAGTGTGATCCAACACTTCCACAATTTCTTCATTCCTACCTGTATTTCATGCTTGCAGCACCTCAGCTTAAAAGGCCTGTGAAATTCCTAAAAATGCTTCTTGTTACAGTCTTGGCCAGGCTCTTCATTAATTTCAGAGCAGTCCTTTCCAGAAATCAGTAAGAGATAATATGGCAGCCAATTTCAAAAGAGCTTTCTTATTATTTGCAGCCTCTGACTTTGTGGCTCAGAGTGCCACCGGTTTACTAACAAATGGAGTAGACATTTATTGTATTAATTTCATATGCAAATCTACCTGAAGCTTGCACTAGGTTTCCAGAGTGATTGCATCCCCTGCCTTTCTGACGTACAAAAGAGCTAACAGCAGTGTGTGTTATTTCCCCAGTGGTTCCACACAAACCTTGCAAGGACAAGGCACCGGCTTTTGGACCAGGCTCAGGTTCACCTGGAAGCTGTGTAACTGAGTTTTCCATAACCTTGTCTGCCCTTACCTGTGCTATGAGGGGATGTGCAATTTGATGTGCAATCCAGCTGCGTTTCACTCTGAAGAGCCTGGAGGCACTTGAGCTAAAAATGAAACTTCATGGTGAGGACTTGCGGTGAGCTCTTTCAGACTCTTGTGCACTGGTGCTGGGCGGAGGGTGAGGATGTGAACGTCATATTTATCCCTGTGGAGGAACAGAGAGAGCAAAGCCCTTGCCTATTGTGATCCCTTACTCCCCTGCCTGAGGGACGAAACTTTTGGGAAGGGTCAGAAGAATCTCGTTCATCATTTTCTCTCCCCACCATGTCCTGTGGGATGCCTGGCAATAGGATCTGCTGAAGCAAAATTTCCCCAGCATGTGTAGGTGTCTGCAGGTCCAGGCAAGGCCAGCCCCCACTGGAGCAGCTCACCTGTGCAGTCCGCAGAGGAGAAGGGAAGTATTGTAAGAACAGAGCCAATCTCTCTTTTTTCAAACTGTACATCTTAATTGAGATACATAGACTTTCCCTAGAAACTGCTATTAACAGTAAATATTTGCATTCGCTGTAATTAAGCAATCTTTTATCCTTGTCTGCTAGGACAAGTATAAAACCTCCACAATAGTTTCAGTTTGGTATTTGTTGTCCTAGCTGGGAAATCCTCCTTTCATAGACCAGGACATGAGGACCAGAGAGGTCCTTTAGATATCCTGAATACCTGTTTCAGCCTATTAAAGTCTGCAGAAAGTTTCTGTGTGTAAAACAAATATCAAGTTGGGTCCTGTGCTGTTCTGAACACCCGGTGACTAGATCAGCAAAACAGCATCTCCTAACATTGAGCCAATGTAAGGTTTCATTCTGCAGGCCTTTCTAAAAATGCTGGAGACAGTTGCAAAATCAGTGCCATGGTTCCTCGAGGGTCTCTGGTCATGCAGCCTGCCCTGCCGTGCAGCCCTGTGTGTCTTCTGGCTCTCTTGGCCATCCCTCCAAACAAGCTCCTCTCTGTCCAGAGGGGAACAGCGCTCTATTCCTCCACACATAAACACCTAATGGATATGTGAGACCCAGACAGCAAAGAGAAGCTTAAAGTCTGTGTGTAGGAACATAGAATCATAAAATAGTTTGGGTTGGAAGGGACCTTTAAAGGTCACCTAGTCCAGCCCCCCTGCTGTGGGCAGGGACATCTTCAGCTAGATCAGGTTGCTCAGAGCCCCGTCCAACCTGACCTTGAATGTTTCCAGGGATGGATGGGGCATCCACCACCACTCTGGGCAATCTGTTCGAGCATTTCACCACCCGCATTGTAAAAAATTTCTTCCTTCTATCTAGTCTGAATCTAC
>NW_008825614.1:526400-540608 GCF_000699105.1 Pygoscelis adeliae
TTAATATATTTGTAAAAACTTTTTTTGTTGTCTTTAACGACAGCCGCCCGGTTGTGTTCTAGCTGGGCTTTTGCCTTTCTCATTTCCTCTCTGCATGACCTAATGAGATCCTTGTACGCTTCTTGAGTCACCTGCCCCTTCTTCCACAAGCGGTAAACTCTCCTTTTTATCCTGAGTCCCAGCAAGAGCTCCCCGTTCAGCCAGGCCGGTTGTCTTCCCCACCCGTTCTTCTTACGGCACATGGGGACAACCTTTAAGACTTCCTTCTTGAAGATCGTCCAGCCTTCCTGGACCCCTTTGCCCTTCAGGACTGTCTCCCAAGGGACTCTCTCAACCAGTGTCCTGAACAGGCCAAAATCTGCCCTCCGGAAGTCCATGGTTTTGGTTTTGCTGGCCCCCCTCCTTACTTCACCGAGAATTGAGAATTCTACCATTTCATGGTCGCTAAGCCCAAGACGGCCTTCGACCACCACATCTCCCACCAGTCCTTCTCTGTTTGTAAACAGCAGGTCGAGCGAGGCACCTCCCCTGGTAGGCTCACTTACCAGCTGTGTCAGGAAGTTGTCTTCCAACTCCTTTCTTCACAGGAGAGGTGTTCCATCCCCCTGATCATTTTCGTGGCCCTCTTCTGGACCCACTCCAACAGGTCCGTGTCTTTCTTATGCCGAGGGCTCCAGAGCTGGATGCAGTACTCAGGTGGGGTCTCACCAGAGCAGAGTAGAGGGGCAGAATCATCTCCCTCGACCTGCTGGCCACGCTTCTTTTGATGCAGCCCAGGATACGAGTGGCCTTCTGGGCTGCGAGCGCACATTGCTGGCTCATGTCCGGCTTTTCACCCACCAGTACCCCCAAGTCCTTCTCGGTGGGGCTGCTCTCAATCCCTTCATCCCCCAGCTTGTATTGATACCGGGGGTTGCCCCGACCCAGGGGCAGGACCTTGCACTTGGCCTTGTTCAACATGCGCGCTCTCTCTCCCAAACAAGATCAAAGTGACCTCAAGTCAGGTTTTCTTGCCTCTCAGACAATGAAGCCTGTAAAATTAAGTAAAGAGGCAGTACTTGGGTAAATATATTCCAGTCCAGTACCGATGCCAGGGTACTAGAGCAAGATAAATGTAAAGCTTTCATATCAATTTGGTATTGTACTGTGCTGAACAATAATGCTGCAAATGGTTTGTTTGTCATACTTTGATTAATATACCTGTTTCTTGCGCAGTAAATACTACAGGGGTTTGTATTACTTTAAAGCAAGGTTACAGATGCAAGACAACTTAGAGAAAATTCTCTATATTGCTGCGCAAACAAAATAATATATTGAATCAATATTATCAGAAGGTTGATAAGATAAACAATCCCTTGATTAAATATTTACCTTTTGAGACATGGCATTATCTCTATTGTAGAAAGCATCCTAAAGCAACAGGTCATTAAAGGGCTCATAAAGCACCCTCAAAACCCAGAAACTAGTAACAATCTTCTTGGATTAATCAGTAAGTAAATAAAAAAAAATTAGAGTGCGTAAGCTTCTTATAATGGAGTGCATTTTAAAAATGGTTTTGTCCTAAGAAACAGGATGAATTCAAAAGACATTTGAAGGTCGATTTGTACTATTGTTTATTTATGTTTCTAAAACAAATGGTTAAACTGTTTTGCACTGCAATGTTTTTGAGATTACACCTCATCTCAATCCTTCAGTGCCATTTTTTTTTTAGAATTTAACAATGTCTCTATGTTTCCCACTGAGAACCACTGGCCATGCTGAGTCCAAATGACACTGCATGGACTTCAATGAGATTATACTGCCACTAAACAGAATTTTCACACAGCATGGCTCTATAACAAACAATCCTGTGATTTTAAAGCCTTGAACTTTAAGCCTTTGTATAAAGTATCTGCCCACTTAATGCAAAATGCTTCTCCAGATTTATTAGGATGCAAAATCATGTACATAATCACCATTTTAATAGCGCTGTTATACATACATTAATATGGAAACAGGGTTCAGGATGCTCCTTTGTGTGAATTTTCTAGGAGGACTATCCATATAGCAGATATGTCTGAACTGATATACATCCTTTCCAGAGTTAGAACTCTAGATCGAAAGGAAGTGACTTTAAATGGGGACCAGTTAAAACAGATGAGCTTCAGGTCAAAATCCACGTCTGTGCTTAATGCCACTTGAAACTCAGCTCAAGTTTGAGAAGTTTTTGAAACTGGTAGGCAGGTAGTTCTGTTGAAAACTCAAAAGTACTGCAGTTTCTTTGCGGGCACTACATCCATATGTAGACAAATAACTGTCTTCCAAGTAACATAAATAGTTCTAGAAGAAAAGTTACTTTTCTTCCTCCATGTGTGGAGAAAACAGAACATTTAAAAACAATAGATGCTACGCTCGCGTTAACATATTTCCCAAAACAAAAGGATGTTAGTTGGCATTTCAGTGAAAACAGGATAGGTCAACATAAATTAAATGTGCAAAATCCAAATTCAACTTCTTAAAGGCTGAAGAATCTATTCAGAGCAACTTACACAAACATAAATGAGTGATAGCTGCCTTACCTTCTTTCAAAAGTTTGTGGTCCAGATTCTGTTGTAAAGGCTAGGTAAAAGCCTGCTGAAACTACTTTGAGATGCATGAGCTTACACCATCTGATTCTATTTGATCTCTCCATATAGAAATCCTAGTAAGTCTCTTCATACTAAGAATTATTTTCTGAATGAAATTGTATCCAGTCTCAATTGTATGTGCAGAGAACACTGCAAAAGGGCATTTAGAAAGCTATGCACTCCTTGTTGTCAATATTTGTTGTATGCCAGGCTGACCTTTTGGATGATAATCTTTGTATTTGTGGAGTGAAAAGAGATTGATTTTGTTGCTTTATTCTAATTACACTACAACGTAGCAGTACCACACGCTTTTGAAGGGTATTCAGGAACTGAAATGTCAATAACAAACAACTTTCCATCTGCTCCCAATTTAATCTGAATGAGTTTGTGATTTTATAGAAGGAGGTTATTTCTGCCACTGGCAGTCGAAAGGTGGTAATCAGTTAATCAAATGCATTGATTGCTCTAATTATTGCATCTTGAATAGTTTTTTTTATGAATCTTAGTCACCCACAATTTAGTTTTGGAATGTTTTGCTTTCTATCCAAGGCAAATCTACGGTTTGCAAAAACTTTGACTTCATCAAGAATAACTTCTTTATTGAGATTTAGGGCCAGACCCACCAGTGTGTGCTGACAATGTTATACCAGCCCGGTTATGTAAATTGGCTGGAAACAAACCAGTAAAATCAGTTTGATGAGCAATTTTGCACAGTTCCAAAGATACTGAGTGTACCAGACAACCGGTCTCGGGCTGTATTCCTCATAGCACAGAATATTAGATATAAAACCTCTTTCCTATATGGACTCCAAGCTTTATCTGCAGCTTTTGATTTCTCAACAGAACAAATCACCATTTTGTTATTGTTAGCTAGTGCTGCAGCAATAATTCAGCTAGGGGAGAGTGAGCAGCAATCCATTTGTATTTGATCCTGGGCCATAGAGTTTAAAACCTGCACTTGTTCATTATGTTTTTATATGTGAGTGAAAAATAATACTGCTTCATTTCTACATGTCTAAAGTAGATGTAAACTTAGGAGGCTAATAGTTTAAAAAAAAAACAAACAAAAAACCCCCACCAAAAAAAAAAACCCCAAAACCAAAACTACCTCTCACAGTGCTGAGAAAATGTGATGTAGAAATTTCTTCCAAGAGGGATGAGTACAAAATCAGTCAGGCTTTGCCTGAGTGCAAATGTAAGCCCACAGGAAATTGATTCCAGGTTTAAGGTCTTAGAAATATTGACCCTACTGAATAAACAAATGAGTACTTGAAAACAAATTAGTAAATGGTCATGTATTATTTCAGTGAATTGAAACCTAAGGTTAGGGATTAAATAGCTGAATAGCAATCATTTGTCTGATATTGGTATTAAAGAAGCACCATTTAATAGGAAAAGAGCACATTTGCATAGTAGTTTAATTATGTATATGAACGTATGTGCCTACTCAGAGGTGTGCAAAAGACCAGTGGCCTTTGGATGAAACCTTTAGTGATGCTGGTATTGGAACATGATTCTAGCATAGTCTAACAAATATAAACGAGATCAGTCGTGCCCCATCTGTAATAATTATGAAGGGTCCTAAAAGCAGATCAAAATGAGTACTGAAACAATTAGCAGAAATAAAGAGTAAACTGTTTTTCATGAGAAAAATACCTCTACAATTTAATCATCTATCCATGGAGCACTATCCATGCTGCCAGAACTCAGCTCTGCCATGAATTGCAGGAAGGTAAGACTGAAGCTCCACCATGGAGCACGTTCCAGAATAATTGCTCAAGTACCTTGTTCTGGAAAGTATCACTGTAGGTCCCTGCTGGAGATGAGAAGGAACCGCTGGTCTCACTTGATATGACAGTTGGTGAGAACAAGGAACCCCAGGGCTGGTTGTCTGGGCTTTAGTAAAGCAGTCTATCCATTGATCTGATGTTCTAAAGCTGAAGCAGACCTAATGCAAGTGTGAAATAAATGACAAACTTGCAAAGCCTCATTTGTCTGAGGATTAATGATGAGGGTTAGTGATGAGAGAAGAGTGAAGCTAATGTTACCACAGGAGTTCTAGCTACTGAAGATAAACCTGTCAGGCATTTGCCCAACAGAGAGCCAGGGTAAATAACAGAGAGCTCGAAGTGGTAAGGCAGTTGGGAACTGAGAACTGCCTTGGCAGCTGGAGAATTGCTCTACCACTGCTTTCCTCCATGGTGTGGTGAATACACCAATCCTGTGAAAAGGATGAAAATCTCTGCTTTGAAAAAGCCTATCTTGAGATTCCCCTGAAATCAGCCAGACTTCTGAATATTAAGCCTGTGACAAGAACTTCTACAAAGGGCCAGAGTGACTTCCTTATGTTGGCAACTTACGATATCTGGCTCCAGTCTTGATGCTTAGTAGATCCTGCTTTGCATGGATTCATGATGATTAAGGACAAGCCAGTTAAAAATGGATAAAAAGGGCAGAGGACTGGCTTCTTATGCACTGCTCCATGAAGTTATCCTGGAAGGTAACATGCGAACAGTACATACGCTCTTTTTCAAGTCATGGGGAGTACCAAGTACAAGTTTCCTTGTGGCTTCATTAAAAGGCCTTGGATAAAAACTGTGAGCCTTTTACAAATTCGGAAAACTTGAGAGCTAAATTTACAAGTGCTCTGTAAGTCTGGACCATCTGTCCTTTGATCCGCAATAATTCTGCGAGACCTGCCAGACAGATGAAGACTTGAACCTGTGAAAAAGAATGGAGGATCAGTGAAATGGAAATTAACTATTTATTAAGAGTCAAAAAAGTAGATACTTGATAGGATTTGGAATTTCAAACAAACTTTGCGGTGTCTGCTGGATTCAAGGAAGAGTAAAATTACCTTTAAATGTTTGGAGCCCTGTATGAAAATGTATAGTTAAAAACATTCTGGAGTGGCAAAGTGATTATTTCAGACACACTCTTGCAATAACAGCAACAATAATTCAAGGAGCTACAAACTAAAATCAATCTGAGAGCATAGATCTAGACGTGATAAGCTGAAGATTTGGAAGTGAATTTTATTAAGACTGCTTGAAATGTCTAGTGGTATAACCTACAAGTAGTTGATGAAAATAATTTGGAAATTATACTGGACTCTGTCTGACAGCTCAGTTGATTTGAGCTTCTTCCTGGGACTGGACTTCTGATCTCGGAGAGGAGCACATCACCTTGGTTTTTCTAGTTTAGCAAGCATGGTTTCAGGTGTGGCCAGACATTCAAGAGCTGCAGAAGTCTCCCACATCGATCCCCTGTGGATGTATGGTACCAAAAACTCCACAGTCAAAGGTAATTTTTCAGCTTCCTCTCCCCAAGAGATAAAAGTATGTATATCCTTGTAGCTACAACTGATTATTCAGAGAACTAGCTAAAACCCGCCCCAAAACCAACAAAAACCAGGAAGTTTTGTCTGTTCTGCACCCGAATGGAGACACAACTGTCTTCAGATGTTATATTCTTGAGCTAGGAGGGCTGGTCCTCTGCTACTCTTGGTTTCAGCAGAGGTTCTACCTTGGACCACAGAAAATCCCCAGTGAAAGATTTTTTGAAATTTAGATTTGAATCAGTGTTTCTCAAACACTTCTTCCTTCGTGCATATCTTCACGTTATTAAAGCAGGTAGTAGGTTATTGATATAGGTAAAGCAGTACTGGACAGAAAATAAAAGGCTGACATTTAAAGTTGTGCGTTAAAACCCATCCTGAGGCCTTTTCCATATAAAAGCAGTGTTGTCACAAGATTTACTGTTCACAGATCCATGTTGCTATTTATTGCATATTTTGCCAATTAAAAGGAACAAGCTATATTCCTTGTTGCCTGCAAAGGTAAATTTTTCCATCTGCCTAATCCTACAAACCTGTGCTAGCTCAAATATTGTCTGACATAAACTCATGTTTGTAAAATAACCCTCCTCTCTCCAAACCTGCAGGAAGCCAGGATATTTTAGGGTAAGCAGTGGAATCGGCAAAGGCTCTTTATTAGGCCTTTACCGAAGCCAAGGCACTGGGGGGAACTAAGCGTCTTTCAACATCAAATCTCAAGGTGAGAACCCTCAAGCAACTGTCGACTGCCCTATCTTTCATTCCTCCTTTTATTAAATGGTGAACTTTTGAATAAGCAATCAAACACGTTTTAATTCCTGTGCCTATAACTTTTGAATGGCAGAGAGATTTTTAAAGAGCTGCAGTTCATCAATACTTATTGCTAACAGTTTATACAATCTACAGCTTAAGCCAGATCAAATTAGCAGTGGTAGCTTTGGGGGAGAAAAAAAAAAAAAGGTTGATTGCTGATGCTTCACTGGCAGAGGCATTAACACAACCTCCTTTCTCACTTTAGTTTTCTCAGGAATATGCTGTTGCCCATGGGACACTTGATAGAATTTAACGTATACCTGGTGGTAGGAAAGAGTCAGTGACTAGATTTTCTTGTACCATGTAAATGGAACGTAATATCACTGGCACTGGACAGCTGCAAATTAACAGGCTTGCATTAACAGGCATGCAAGGAAGATTCAGTTTAACAGTCAAGACAGTGATATGCTGAAACACGAGGTACAAAGGTTATAGAGTCTCCACTACTATGAGCCTTTGAAGGTAGCTTAACAAATTTCTGTCAGAAATGACAGAAGAGAGTTGATCTTGCCCTGTGGAGAGAAAGGTATATTGAAGGATTCTTTACTAAATGTCCCTCCCAGCCCTGAAGATCCATGTTTCCAGGCTAAAGCAAAGTAGGAGTGATGTACGCTGGCTTTGCCTATTGACCTTGCTGCCACAGAGACTCACTGCTGAGTAAATACACTTGACTTCAGTGACAAACTGTAGTAGCAGATGTCCACGTGTCACAGGACACACAAAATCAACCTCTGTTGTTTTCACTGTGCAAAGCGAGTCAAAACTATGTTTTTCTTCTGATGACCCAAAGCCAGCAAGGTAACTCTGCCTCCTGCTGCTGCTCCAGAAGCAGGTGGTGGAGCCCAGCCCTCTCTTAACCTGGTGTTTGACACCAGCCAGTGTCTCTCCCTCACCCTCCCTTTGAGCAGTGTAACTCTGTCTAAATTCTTCTCTTTTTTTGTGTGTGTGGTCTGTGGTAAAAATGAAGGGAGAGTTTTCCTCGGTAATTTTGTATTAGAAGGTTATCAATGTTTTCTGTAGCTGCAGATACAGTTTTGATTTTTTTATGTTGCTTTTTAGAGCCAGGATTCTCAAACATCTGCTCTTTTACTTTTGAAATTCATTAGCAAGCTATAAAAAGGAGAGAGGGAAGTAATCTCTGATACCCTTGGTGAGTGACGCACAGCTTAGAGCACAAGTTTCAAAATGAAGGTTTAACGAGTTCTGGCCCTGTCTTAGAGTGGTCTCAGAGATAGCGCGTATTTACCAGTAATCTATTACAGAGGTATTAAATGTAATGTTTCTAAAAGGATTCTTGAAAGGTAGATACAGACCCGTGAAGTTGTCCTGTTTATGTGATGTCTGTAGGCCGATTTTGAATAAGTGCTAATAAGGCATAAGGCAAATTAGTCCTCAAACTACATTTTCTGACAAAATTGGACAGAAGTAGGAGGAAAAAGCATCTCCTGCACCTTGCTTTGGCTACAGCCATGCATATGTTTCCGATGCTTTCCTAGTGCTTTTAAATCACTGTTATGATAGGCTGTATAAAAACCTCCTCTCTGATACCTCTATTGCTTAACAAGTTGACCTTGAAGCAAAGCATGATTATTGTCCTTGTCTCCTTCTCTTTAAATCTCTGCATCAGCCTCGCAGCTTTTTCATTTCTATGTTCCGTTTATTAAGCTTTAAAGCTAATATACTGGGCTGAATTTACCACCATACTCGTGTTGTTTTGTGCAGCCTTGGTGATGCAGGAGAGCTGTAAACTTATACCAGCCAGGCTAAGGCAGTTTTACAGCCTCTGAGTATTGCCAGAGAAAGGCAAAGCAGCTGGAGTGCATCAGTGAATACATCCCACCATTTTACGTTCTGAACTGTTGATAGTTCTCCTAAGTGCACTCACAAATATTGGTTAAAATAATTTATAATTAGTTGATCTTACTTCACCTATAAGCCTGCAGTACAGAATTGTGTCTTTCCTGAAGAAAAGTTTTGTTCCGAAGGCCTAAAATTGCCCTTTGTTTTTAATAAAACTGACCTGAGAGGATTTGTGTGGGGAGACAGCAATTGCAGCAATTAATTACTTGGAAAGAGCAGTTCCTCCCTCCTGCATTTCCTCATCTAGCTGGCTCACAGTTCATTGTCTTTTTATCTTTTTTTTTTTTAAAGTACTAACCATAAGTCATCGTTATCTTCCTCCCCCTGCCCACAAAACAAATGAGAGAGCTCCTGGTTCAGCCTGTTTCTTAGCAGAAGCATAATCGAGTGCCATACAAACAGTACTGCGCTTAATAGTAGTTTCAGCAGAATAGTCAGGCCTTCAAAGGACTTGCTAAGAGGATTTGCTTCAGAGGAGAGCTGAACTCCCCTCTCATTCCCTCCAGATGCAGTTTCCAGTGGTCATTGCGGGACATCTCGTTGGGATGCTCAGGCTTCAGCTGGTTAGCTTATCTAAGATAGCATAGCTTATATATGGATAAAGAGGAGCTACATCTCTGCGACAGTAAGCGCAATATCACAAGCACTAACTTACTTGAAAGATGAGCTTGATCCTCAGCTCCCACCATACTGATGGGTTTGGAGAACATCCTGCACACCCTGATTCCTTGAGGTATTACTGGTACTTGTTCCTTGCTTCCCTGCAAGCAAGAGAGTCTGTACCCTGGATGAGAACATGCCCAACCTTCCTTAGGAAAAAAGTGGCCTTAAACTAACATGTGAGCTTTGTTTAGGAGAATTGTCTCCTAAATAGTTCAACATGATGAAATTGGCTTTCCCCATTTCAATAGAGTAGCTGTACAGATAATTTTTAAAATAATGCTCTATATGAGCTAGCCTGTCTCTTAAGTCCCATTTTCTTTACCTTTCACCTGCAGCACTTAATCTTTTGTAAATGACATTGGCTTTTAACAGAACATATTTTTTTCCAGCACAATCTTTGCAATGTCCCTTTTATAGTCAGTATTACAAACGGAATTACCTGGAAAGCGATATTTCCTCTACTTCAGAGGAAAACCATAAGCTATGCTTACAAGTAGTAAAATATAAACATATCTTAAAGAAAGTGAAACACCTTGCACTAAATTATTTCTTCAGATAGAGACAAAAAACTAGCCATTAGGGAGTTGAACTTACTAAAATTTCAGACGTCTTCAAACTTTTTCTGTCTAATGTCCCTGGCCAAGTCAAGTGTTGAGTAGAAACAACAAATCATTACAGTTCTGCTAGACAAAAACTGAAGAAAACTAAGGATTATTGAATTTTCTTTTTGTTTGAGAAAAGGGTATTATAATCCAAGCTTTAAATTGGAAAGCAGACGGTAGATGTCTGTCTTTATGAACAAGCAGATGTCAGCCAAAATATTAAAGAATATTCCAGGGTTCTAGGGGTTTATGACAAGAAGTTTAAAATTCCCAAGTTGTCTTATCTAACAAGGAACTCATAATTGCAGAGACTTAGTTAAAGTAATCCAAGGTTTTACTGTGAGAATAAGGTGATTTCTTTGTCAGATGTTTGATTCAGAGACTTTAGAAAATCCAAGATGTTCAGAGTTCTGTGCCTTTTACACTTGTAAGTAGTACAGGAATTTAATGCATCTCCTTTACTCAAAAAAATAAAAATCAAGGAGAAATTTACAGTTTTATCAATGGCTTAAAAATTTTAGCAGACACTTTCTGGATTTGCAGAAATATGCAAATAGATGAGCCTAAGAGCTTATCAAGGCTGATCTTAGATTCTGGTAGGATTTAGCTGTGCTTGTATAGTTCAGTTTTTGTGTATTAGACTTAGTCTGCTCAATACACTATTAGAGTTAATATTCAGCAGGTTTCTGAAACGCACTGGAATTGCAGTAGGTTGTGTTCTGTTATTACACTGCAGCAAGGAAACATCCGATTTTGTTACATTTAAACTGAATTTCTACAAAACCTCAACAAATCAATGGACTCCATCTTACATGTGTGCTTGAGAGAACAGGCAAGTGTATACCATTTCCCCCCCCAAGCTAATAGTCAATAGTCCTGCTGCTGTAATGTTAATAGACTCAAAGGCTGCTAATGATTTCTGTCTCTGATCCTTTTTACCCTGCAAAAGAAATTGGAGGGAGCTGCTTGACTTCACAGATGTGAGTCTTGAAGTGAGGTCCGTTTTTTTTCCTGATTTCTAGTATTCATAGTTGCAAGCTATCTGAATCTGGGAGACTTGGAGGAAGGTTCCTTGGTTTTAAGCTTCCCTGTATAACTACCCAAAGTTAGGCCACAAACCCTGGGAGGGAGGTGGGCGGGCTCTGTGCTGCTCTATCCTTTGATGTTGAAAGGTTATAAATGAGTTCAGAAGTGTAGGACCCATTTGGAGTAATGGTGATGGTGTTACACATACCCAACCTCCTCAGCGGCAAGCCACAAGTAGAAGAGCAGTCCCATCCTTCAGCTAGCTGTTGTGGCTCCCAGTTTAAGCAGAGGGCTCCTTCAGATAATGGAAACTCTAGCGGTTAACGGCAGGGTTGGAGAGGAGCAGTCACACACCAGCTACCACCTGTGCTGCAGACTGGTCTCCCAGGTGAACGTTCTCCAGTAGGAGTGCTTCAGGCCAGGTGCCTGGAGCCAAAAGCTGATTTTACTGCAGCTCCTGACTCTAGCTGGGGCTGTCAGGTGACCTAGTCAAGCAACTGCTGGGCAACGGTACACTGATAGTTTAGTAATATCTGGGATAGATGGACCTCCCCTCACCTATTATTTTCAACCCAAATGAGTGTGTCTGAGTGACTGAGAAGGCTAGGCTTGACCATGTACACCAAGTAGTAAGTAATTATCCCACTGAAAAGGATGAGTCTCCCTTTTCCACATATCCAAATGAGGTCCTGGAAATCTTACACTGACCTGGAAGATCTCGTTCTGGACAGGCCAGCTCTGGTCATAACTGCCAGTCATGTTTGTGACTACTGACAAGCCTGTAAAGCAGCTGTGTTAAAAATGAATAGGCCCTCGCTAGTGCTGTAGCCGAGATCACTGCTGACAGCAATGCTGGAAGCTGCAGCAAGATCCGCTGCTGCTCTTGTTACTCTCCGAGCCCTACCAATACCACCTTCCATGGTAAGTACAACCTACGTGCTTTGTAAAAGTCTGCTTTCATTGAGCTCAGTTGTAGCAACCAAGAAAAATGATGAGATAATAAAAATTGACCCAAAACACTCTGTTCCTTTTTCTCCCCTCTGGGCTCGACAGGTTCCTCCTTCAGGGTTGCTCAGCCTAAAATTAAGCTTACAACTCTGCTTCCATGCAACCATTTCCACCCCCTTCACATACAGGTGTAATATCAGGTCAGGTCTCAGCAAAGCTGCAGAACCTACCAAACAAATACCGACCTTTTACCAAGGTGAAATGGGCTAGCAACCACTGGCACCTTACAGCAGTTGGAGGGTCTGTTTTGGCTGTTGAATTGCTCTCTAACTAAAAGCAGTAAGAATAAACACTCACCAAATTTCTTACCAGAAGATTGAGTCAGAACATAAAACCTTGGCAGTTCATAAAGATTAATTAAACATGCTTAGCTGTCTTCCATAATGCATTAACACAGAGAACTCCGAGTCCTCCTCCTCCCCGTGGAAGCTTCGCGGATTCTACATTTGCATCTTTTTACGTCACTGTTTGTCTGCAGATCAGCCTAGGTCAGTAGTGGTATGTGACAAGCAGAATAAAAACGATAAAATCTTGCCAGGAGAACTTGAAGCACTTCATCTTTTTTTTTTTTTTTACTTCTTCCAATGATCTCTAAAGCTGCTTATCAATTATATTTTTCCATTGTTGGAAAAATAATTATGATGCTAATTCAAGAAAGGAGGAGTACTTCTTGATTCTTTTTATCTTCTCCATATATGCTGCTAGCCACATCCTTTCTCAACGCATTGCCAGACACAATGTTGCCCCCATTTCTGTGCTGCTATAAGATACTCAAGCATATTTTCTAACGCTGCTGGAATATCCAGTTTGTCCAAAGTACCAATCCTTGCCAAAAAGGCTGGGCCTTTCTCCGTAAGTGGTTTTGTTGCACGTGTAGTAGGGTAAGTTATTCTTTGTCTTGGCTTCTGTCCCTACTCCAGCTCTGTAGATTTATAAAGTCTTACGAAAGCAGACTTAAAAGTATTTAATGTTTCTAGCTGTCCGAGTTTGTCCCTAACTACATTTTCTATTCCCTGCAGAAACAGAGAGATACTTTCTTGTATTGACTTTCCCATGTTGCTATTGTATTCCCAGTAGCTTTCACAGAAATAGTCTTCCTAGAGCAGTATTAAGTAGTAGTGATTATCTGATAGTGTAATGTTGTATTTTGGGAATATCAACTCCCACAGTCTCATCAAAAGATGATGGGCCTCATTATTCTAGGGAATGTGTGAAGTAAGGAATGGCAGGTATTGCAGAGATGAGGACACCAGCGTCTGTACTGTGACTGTACCGGCAGATATATCGAAAGGACTGGAGGTGCAGACGTGTATTGTTTCGTTTAGGGGGATATCTGAAGGTTATGGAAAATGTTGAAATTTCATTCAATTGGACTGTAATAGTTTAACATCATAGTTAATACTAAAATGATGTTAATAACTATGGTTATTATATTATTGTTATAGTCACAGTTGTGTGACATCCAAGAAGCTGCAGCTTCTTCCTTTGCCCCAGTACCCCACCTGTGCAGTAATTCCTAAAAGTGCTATGGGAAGTCTGGATGACAACTTAGTTGCTAATGCATAGCCAGCATCAGGTAGCAGAAAACTGCTAGACTACCTAGAAAGATCAGTTTATTTCAATGGATTAATTAGTCCACTTTTTTAAATAGAGAACAGAAGAGGGATTTAGATGCCCAACTATAGATACGTAGTGCTATTTTAGGTGCACTAGGCTAGATGCCTGGCCTCCAGCTGTGGCTCCAGAAAGACGTCTCCCACAGCTCCTGCCTGGTATCTGCCAGCCCTTTACAGATTTCTCAGATACCCTGGGGCTTCTAAAATGGCACAGGGCATCTCTATACACCTGAATGACCCTCTAAAACTGCTAAGGAATTAATTGTGCGAACTGGAATTAAAATCTGAAGTCCTAATTATACTGCATAGTTGTTTAGCATTCAGAGTTGGGTTTCCTTCTGCTCTATGTCAGGAGAGGAGAGGAAGGGTTGGCGTTCACCTCCTCCTCCTATAATTCAGCATGTTATGCGCTCAGTGGTTGCCGCCCTCCAACCTAGTTTCCAAAGGCATGGTATTCTTCAGGATGAAAATACAATGCAAAAATAGGAAACGTTACATGCTGTGCTATGCAGTTTTTATGTTGGTAGCACAAAAGTTCCAGCGCGTGCCAAAGACACTGTCATTGCTGTTTTTATCTTGTTCCTGGTGAGGCCAAACTTCTGATCTCCTGGGAATTTCCAGATGAGGATGCTGGTGGGATATGTAGATAGGGGTTGCCTTTTTCCCCCCTCGCTTCCTGT
>NW_008825614.1:540660-550938 GCF_000699105.1 Pygoscelis adeliae
AAATATGGACTTCATGAGATGTTTCACAGGCAAATGATGACGAATGAACACATAGCAAGAACTAATAGTTAGAACTGAGAGACATTCTTTCTGTCTTTAAAAGGAAAGAAAACTGTAAAAAATGCTTTAAAAAATCATATGCAATTAGATCAATTAGAAGGTTTTGTTTTGACTTTGGTCTTCTGAGCAAAAGCTTGATACCCTTTGTATCTGATAGCATGTTTTCACAAAAAGAACCTATGTTTAATGTGTATAAACAACCAACCTCCCCTGCTGTGATTCTGCAGTCATGATGGCTGTTTGTGCACAGGTAACATGAGGGGAAGTTTGTACCAGATTCCCATCTCTCTGATCCTCAGCAGCCTTTTCTCTCAAATCCCAAAAGTTGCCTGCTCATGCTCTGATTTTGTTACGGTTATCTGAAGATTTATTTTCAAATATAAGTCCTTTAAAAGGCATATACCTTATTTTCACATTTGTAATCCATATACCAGTCACAGATGCTACAATTGTGAAACAAAATTTAAAAGGTTTAATTTAGAAAAATGTTTAAACAAGGCATTTTAACAGTTTTGGTAAAAAGATGTATTTTCCAGATGTTTTTGTTCAGATCTGCTCCTTTCTGAAAAACCTTGGCTTTGATGATTGGATACTTTCTGCTGGAAAACATTTCTTAGATTTGCTTGTATTAAGGGAGTTAATTTATTTTTCTATGAAATAGGATAATATGCAATGCAAAACAATCACCTCTCATCAATATTGAACATTTGATTCAAATAATGTAAATGTCTAGTATTAGCCTGAGATAGTAATTTGCTTGAAAAATATGGTAGGTTTTTTACATACCCACTCATTATACATGAAAGAAAAAATAAACCAATTTGACTGAAGAAAAAGCCATCAGAGCACGTTACACTTCATAATTCCAGTTTATCTATGGGATTCTCTCCTGCTCTGAGAACTGAAATGACGGTACGAATTGACCCAAGAATATAAGTGAAACGTCTGAATGAAGTTAAGCTGTGTCCAGTTTCACCCCAAGCTTACTGAGCGAGTAAAATTGCAATGAAATTTGGATCCAGTTCTGGACAAACAAAAAAGATTCCATTGATTTCGGTGGCCCCCAGACCACTGCCTTCACCACAGGGACTTTTCTGCAGATTTACTTATACTGTTTTGGCAGGTGTGTGAGTACAGAAATATGGGCCAAAAGATCTAAACCAACCATTTGGGTGCAAATAACAGGGATAGGAAACGGCAGAAGTAGTTATAGTCCTCTTCATTGTAAGACTTTCTATGGCTTTTTTCACTTGATCAATCTGAAATTTATATATATAAGATCAGGACATAAATTCTGCAATGAGGTATTATCAAAGACTATCTAGCCTAAATAAACAGTGCCCATATCCTAGTATATGTAAAATCTTTCACAGAAATAGTATGTAGGCTTTTGATCAGTGACTGACTTGGTATGTTTATTGCCATAGGAAAAGAAGCATGAATACTTCTTTAGTCTCTCATGCTAGTATGTGAGTCAATATTTTAATACTTAATGTCTGAAGTCTGCACAGAGTTTATCTTTCTATGGATTAACAAAGACTCTGGTGGAGCTTTCTCACAGTTTCCCATTGTGGTAGGCTCTGTGTAAAAATACCTGAAATAAAAAATGTGTGCTGCACCAGCTTTAAAATATTTTGATTGCATAGAGAGGTTGTCAGAAGAGAAAGGAAATATAAATATGGTGAGGTTTTCTTTAAATGCACCATTAGCCCATCTCTGCTCCTAGTGAAGTCGGTGACTTCCATGCTGACACTGACCAGGCAGGGCTACTTGCTGAAATTCTTGAAAATATCGACCTAAAAATTAAACAGCACAGTCTCAGCCTCAAGAAATACTACCTGACATAATCCCTGTAGCACAAAGAAAGTGACCCTCGTGGGTGATGCAGCGTGCTTTATTTGCACTAGTTTTCTTAACTGCCAAGTATCAGTGAAATGAAAAGGCAGGTGATTCAATGGCACGCAACAGCAAGGTCATTTTTTAACCTCCCTGTTTCAGGCCTGGAGTCTGGATTCACTTAACTTTGGGATGTGTCTTTGCTGTCTCAGAGTCCGTGTCGTGTTGGATGCCTGTTAATGGCAGGTGTACGCCATAGGATTTAAATGTATTGAAGAGCATGCGTTGTGTGAGATCCTCAAGCAGCAGGACGGCAGCTATGAAAGCTTCCTTGTTTCTTTGGAAACAGGCCTGCAGGCTCACTCAGACAGCACCGGGCACTTAACGCTGGGCCCTTCTTTGGGAATTGTTCCTTAACAAAAGCAAATTTGCTTTTCCTAAGAGCTCCCTGCTCACTTCTGCGTGGGCTGAGATTCAGGGCATTATGGTGCTGCTTCCCTCAAGTGGGTCTGCTGCAAGGGACAATACAAGGGGAACAGGTGGCTTCAGCACCCGGGCGCATGCTCCGAAGGCAGGGAAGCCATTTATCAACACTTTTTTTTTAATTAGAAGTATAATTTTGAGCCGTCTGATCATTCCAATGAAACACAGAAGGTATGTGGGCATAGGGCAGCGCTATCAGTGAAGGACAGCATTTGTGATAGAGTGGCTGAGTGGTGTGTGCTTAAAAACAGTCTGATCTAAAATAGATCTGAAGCAAGGCCTCTCCCTGAGCTTAGCATCAGTCACTTTGGCTAGCACAGAGAGAAGGTCCCCTTACAGCCTTGGAAAATTATGACACTATTTGTGCATCATTACAAAATGTCTGTCCCCCACGCTTTTTCCAGAAAAACTTGGGGGGGGCGGTGTTCCGGAATGCATGTCCCCTCTTTTCCAACAGTGATTCATCTGCTGGGTTCTTTCTGTATACAGAGGATCTGATCCTGAACTGTAAGACAGTCTCCAACACACTGTTCATTCAAAGAAACAAAGCATTTAAATATGTGTCTCCAAGCATCTGACAACCTTCTTGCAGCTGCAGCGAGGCTGGGCATGGAGGAGGTGTGGAGCACGTTGGTGGTGTACCACAGCCTTTCAAGTTGCGTTAGAACTTGACCCAAAGGAGGATGGTGATCGGCTCCTGCATGGTGACATCTGGAGAGTGGCTGCACTCTGTCCTACACTAGCTGTCCTGCGGGGGAGAGAGGGGGGTGGAGGGAGCACATGGTCGCAGCTGGAAAGCACCTCGAGATCTAGAAATAGAGATGGGCCTGAATTAAAACCTTGGGTCCCAACATGGGAACCCCAGAAATAGAGCGGGATGCCAATCTCTTGCACAAATTGGTCCTGCCTCTACTTGCTACTCACATTTTTCACTTTTACTAGGACGATTGGAAAGCTCCACTGGCTGAGCTGACAGCACCACAGCGCGTTACTGCAAAGCGGTAACAGCAAAACAATGATAGCAAAGAATAGCAGGAAAATTACTTCTCCTTTTTGTCCAGGGCTGAAAAATGTTTTAATTCCACACGCAATATTGATGTGTATGTGGGAGTGTGCTGGGGATGAAGGTGGCAGGAGGGGGAAGAGGAGAGGGAGGAGGTATAAATGAACTAAGTTAATAATCTCCATGAATTTTCTGGTGCCTTAATGAAACTTCTGATGTACTTGATTTGAAGTTGTTCCCTTTTTTTCTCATTTGAGCCACATCAAAGCATCTCTTTCTATGGGATTCCCTGCTTACAAAAACCATAAATTAGCATTTTCCAATTTCAGTTTTCTTAACCAGCAAATATTACTTCAGTATTGAAAGTTTTCACTTGTATTTTGTAAAGGTTATGCCTAGCAACTAAAGACATGGATTTAATATTATTTCATTTTAGTTAAGGTAGTTGGGAATGTATGTAAGCATTTAAAGTCAATAACTGTAATAAATATTTTAAATGGTAACCAGTAGCAGTGTTTAAACATGTAAACATAAGGGACTGCATCAAAAATTGAGAATTTTTTTTGCTAGGACTCACACAAGAAGCCCATGTCTCTGGTTCCAGAAATTTGATTTGATCACAGTTTTGAAAATCTAGTAGTGAATATCAATACTAGGTTTTGTTAGGTCCTAATTAACCCAAATCTTTCACCTCATCCATCTTACTGAAGTCTACAATTTCATACTCTAATATCTTTTTCAGTCTCCCAATCACCACACCTTACTATTGCCTTCTGTCTGCTGCCTTCTAGCTATGTCTAACATAATTCTTCAGCATCTACTGTCATTCTTCAGCATTTTGTATACTGGGCAGGAAAAAGTAGTATTCAAAATTCAAATGTATGGGTAGGGAAGGATAGTGAAGAGATTCAGTGTCTGCTTACAGTGCTATCGATGTTTGGAATTGTCTTGTACTCAGAATGGCCATGCTTGATTTCTAATGACCTGAGATGTTCACAAGACACGTCCATGCTCAAATATGGTGAACATAGCTGTTTTTACTAAAAGAGTGACGTCTTGAAGCAATTTAGGTAGGGCTTCAGAAGTCTTTTCAGACAAATGTATGTTTTAAATACACGAAAGGAAGTCCAAACCTTGCTTTCTGTGTGTTTGCTGGTACCTGAATAAAGGCTACGAGGGCTGGATTTTAACCAAGGTGATGGAACTCACAAGCAATTGAAGGGTGGCTTTTAAGATGGGTTTTTAACACTTTTGGTGGGAATGCAATTTCCCCACACAAACTCCATAGCCACTTAAAACCATTACTCTAACCTTAGGACTGCTTGGTAGATATTGGTTACTGAAGCCATGTTGCTGCAGGCTAATCAGTCAAGTTGCCTCTTCCAATCCACCTCTATCCAGCACAGTTCTGAAGGAAGTCTGTTACCTCAAGTGCTGAGGAGTGATCCTGACCTGCCGCTGCTGACTTATATCGCTATATGAATAATCCTTGGATTCCTCTGTGATAATCCTAAGATTATGGATCCATTTTCCTTGCTTTTCCTCCATCCAGCACTAGGATGAAGGGATGGCTACGGAGTCTAAGGCTTTAAGGAAACAGTCACTTAGTTCAGTAAATAAAATACAATTTTTTTTCAGTCTTGTGCTTGTTGATTTTGAATTATGAGTAGGTTAAAGATGTCAATATCAGTATGATGTTACTTTTTTTTGAACACTTTATGGTTTAATCTAAATACAGGATACATATAGTTAGAGTTCTGGTTGGTATGTCTCTTTGGAGAATTATCAGTTCTTTTTGAGAGGTCCTAATCCAATAAGATCTATTTTGCTGCCAGCAAAGGGCTGCAATCTTAATTTTACACAGACAGTGGTGGACTCTAAAATAACTATTTCCATGTAGGAAAGAGATCATAGAGGTGTTACAGAACTCCTAGGAACATGACTGCTCAGAGACAATCAAAAAGTAAATTGAATATTTTACATTATTAAGAAACCAATAGAAAGCAAAAGTAAACCACTCTGTATACGTTCGTCATGTGCTCACACCTTTAATGCTAAGTGTAGTTCTGATTTCCCACCTTTCTATTTTAACTAGGATGTAGTGGTGTTCCTAGAAAAGATGTAGGAAATGGGAGGCGATGATCAGCAGTACAGTATGGCTTCTGTACAGTAGCTGTAGGCTCAAAACAAACACTAAGGTTACACAAAGGTTGCACAAAGGCAAACTTTAAAGAGAAGCAAATGGCCTCAAGCATGCAGGCATTTCTCCTGGAGTATTACTGCTGCTTTCTCAAAAGCGTACAAAATGGCTTGATCTGTGTGCGGTTTTCTTTGTATATTGTTGTTTTAATTTCCTCTGTTTTCTGAAACCTTCTTTGGGATGGGTTCAAGTAGTCAACAGCAATCCACAGGTTTTCTGCGTAGCCAGTAGGTCCTCTAAACTGCTTAGTCCCTCTCAGCCCAGATGACCTTTTCGGGTCACCTCACCGTAAAGCTGTTTGTTCTCCTCTCAGCTGTGAAAGTTCTGTCCATCCTCTTGTCTCTTCAGTGTTTCCGGTGCATCTTTTCTCTGACAGTCCTTTCCAATCTCTCCTTTGTCAACTCATCTCACTTAGAGAATTTCAGAAGCTGGTGGCTTGTCAGCTCTTGACTGTTATCTAATGGTTTCTCAGAAATGTATAAGCTATAGTAGATTTTACAAATTATTCTGGACCTGTATTGGTCACGTTAGTTTTTTGGTCTGAACAGAAGAATTGTGATTTTTTTTTCCTTGTTACTTAATGGTTAAAGGGTCTTAACCTGTGGCTAGAATTTGTGCAGGCTTCTTTTAAATGGTTGTGAATTTATTCGTGAAGGTCCTAAGGTCCTTACCGAAGTCCTTTTCCACCCCCATACATCAGTGTCTTTTGTTTTACCTGTTAAAAAAAGGAATATTTGTGTTTGTGTTCTTCTATTTCCAACATTTTTAATAGATGTGGTTTTGGTTTATATTGACCTTTTTAGAAAGTTGTCTGATTCAATTCTGACATGCTCTAGAAATTACAGAATTCTGACTTTAGTTTCCTCATACTGCATCTCTATTAGAGAAATGTTCTTTTCTAGACAGTTAACCTTTACTATCACTTTTCTGACTGAATCATCAGCAATTATTTTGTCCCTGAGGAGTGTTTTCATGGCTTTCCGGAAATTTATGGGTAACCATCTTATGGTAACATAAAGCCACAGAAAGGGCTTTATTTCTACTTTTTTAAAATAGTTCAGGTGTGCATCACCTAGGAATGAGTTAATGAGCCTCCAGGAGTTGGTATATGAGCTGATCATCGTCTACAGTGGTAAGTAGGGCAGTGTGAGCCATATGAAAATGAAGGAAGACTTTGCAGTCTGGCATTGTTCTGTGGATCCTTTTTGGTAATTAGGAAGAAGCTGTTTTCAAGTATGTTCTACATGCAGCTGAAAAACTGGTGTAATTCTTCCTTTTGGCACCTGTGTCACTATGACTTACTTCTTTCATGAAAATAAGCATCCATGAGCCCTGTCTTGTGAGTCCTCAGGGAACAACTTCTCTGTGATGGTGGGGGGGTGTAGTCGTAATCCTTTTTTCAGATGAGGTTATAATTCTCATTCTGGTTGGAGGCCCTGCTAGATATAGGCTTATAAAATTTGTGGAATTATTATCAAGACATATATTCCATAGCTAGGCGACAGTAATTCTGGATCATAAAGCCTCAAAGAGCATTTAATCCAGCTGCGTTAGACAAGAATGGGATTTATTGGCCTAAAACTAGCAATCCCCTTTTTTTCCAGCCTCCCATTCAGTGCAGAAAAAGAGGAAAATGCAGGTTTTGACTCATGAGCCTTGGCAGATCTCACTGTTGAGGTTTAAGATGTTATCCAGCTTTCTCTCCAGTCTCGCTGCCAGAGGTTACCAGCCCTCTAATGCAGCCTGCAAGGAAACCTGCACCTTCAGCCATGCAGTTCCCGGGCAGATTTCAATATTTTCCTTCGGCCAGTATGTACTAAGATACCAGGCTCTTAACAGGAGCAACTGGTTCATTTTTGCTGACTTTACCTTGCAGCAACCTCCACCAAGAGGGCTAGGCAGGCAGCTAGGACTAGCGTTGCTTTGAATGACTGGCAGCAGGATTTGACAGAGCTCATCTGTCCAAACTGTGTGTGTCACATGGCTTCTTTTTGTCTTTCTTGTGCACACCCATAGCCTTTGCCGCCATGAAGAAATAGAGCAGAAAAAAGGATAGAAATGAAAAGCGAAGGTTAAGCACTTAGCAAAAGTTTAAGTTCTATTTACAGACATGACAAAAATTCAGGGAACCTGTTTGAGCTAAGAAAGTTAATGTATCCCTAGCTGTGGTCCCTGTTAACCATTCAAATGGCCGGGGGGGGGGGGGGGGGGGGGAATTAAGGACAGTTTGTCTTTACAGAGAGCAAAATTTGGCCCCCTTATGAAATTCTGTTATGATGAGCAGGTGATGTTAGCACAGCTGGAAGCTGGATGCAGCACTTAGGCAGCCATCACACACAGTAAGGACGAACACGTGACATTATCTGTTATTGGATCATGAGATACAACCTGGAACCGTTTCAAGTCATTTGCTGAATTAAGGACAGTTTGTCTTTACAGAGAGCAAAATTTGGCCCCCTTATGAAATTCTGTTATGATGAGCAGGTGATGTTAGCACAGCTGGAAGCTGGATGCAGCACTTAGGCAGCCATCACACACAGTAAGGACGAACACGTGACATTATCTGTTATTGGATCATGAGATACAACCTGGAACCGTTTCAAGTCATTTGCTTCTGTTGATGTTACTGTAGTTTCTCTGAATGAAGGGAGCTTGCAGTAGACTATTCTTTGGGTTTCTAACTCCTTCAAAATGTATATAATAACTTTCCTCCTTCATCCTTCCCAGAAGCAACTGCTACGTATTTTGACATGCAGTAAGGAATCTGGGTCCCACTGATTTTCAGTGAGCCTCAGTCACTCGAATGTCCAAGTCAATTATGAAGTAGGATTCGGGGCCCTGCTTCCTTAGCTGCTTATGGAAGTGTTTAACCTGAAATACTTAATTCTTTGGCACTGTAATTATTCAGTATCTGCTGAAGTATTTGTAATCCTGGTGTAAATGTACATAATACTATTCAAATACATTTTTAAAGTATGCCAAAAGCATAGCCGAATGAATTTCAAGAGCTTGGTCCAAAACTCAGTCATTTCAGTCATTTTTGGAGGGTTGGGTCAGGACTCAATTGAATAATATTGCCTGGTTTTGCTAGTTGCAAGAAATGTCATTTTGGAAAACTGATGGATATTGAACATTTGAGGCCTGTATGGTAAATTTTGTACAAGTTTTTCCTTTTTGTGACATTAATATTTGTAACTTCAAAATCCAAATTTGTTATAAGACATATAGAACAACCTGGTAGTAAGTTAAATTGAATACAGCTGTACCTGCTTATCTAGTGGCATAGTTCTTAGGCTGAGGTAATTAAAATTGGATGTCAGAGTTCCTATACGGAAATACACAGATAGGATAAAGCAAAATAACCCACCTGATGCTAATGATGATGGCAGACTAATTGCAAAGTAGATTATATGACAGACTTTTCAGAAATGTGGTTATATAACTTCTGTGCAATTTTCCTTCTCTTCCAACCCATTTGTTGAACCATCTGTTTAAATTTAATAACCAACCCCCAATCAGGCCAGGACAAAATGCACACTGCCATAAATAAGGTTAAACAATGTAGCTGCAAGTTTATAACCTCTTGGAGGCAACATCTTCCTTTTTTAACCCTATGTTTTCCTGGTGCAGAGTGAGTTTTCTGTCCGTGCTGGATACCCATGAGCCCAACTTTGATACATACAAAAAATAACAGAAATTTGTGATATCCAAATCTTGAGGTGATATAACAATTAAGATAGTCAAAATCTTCAGCTTACAATTGTTAATTTTTTTTCCCCCCAGAATTTGAGTGGGGGGGAAACATTTGTTACCTTAGAAATATTAGGATTTTTGTTGAATAACTGGCAAGATGGTCGCCATGACTTGGTGATGTTACCTAGTGACAAGAGAAAACAAAAAACGGTAATTGAATTCAGAGACCTCTTTACTCAATATTTTCATATTTGTCATTAAATGTTTTAAGGGAATAGTAAGAGTAAATGGTTGGGACTCCCCACTGGTTTCAACATTAAAGCAAAGCCAGAAATGAAGAGTAATGAACTCTCTTTCATCTTTGGCCTCTGAAAATTCCCTTTCTGGTTGCAAAGCACTTGTGTTCCTTTTGTTGGTGTCACTTAATGTTGAACACGTAAAGTATTAGCCTCTGTATATGGCATCGCTGTAATGCATCTATGTCTTACAAAAAGATGACAAGTGCTAGGTAACTGTGTGATGCCACTGACAGATCACCACCAGGGTTTCCACTGTTTCCACTCTGCATGGCTACTTTTAGCACATCTGCAGTGTGTTATCTAGAAGAACACAAGGCAAATTTGTTTCTAAAATATTGCAAAGGAACTACACAAAACAAAGAAGCAGTTTTAAGTACTAGGAAAACAACTAGTTTTAATGTTTAATGCAACATATTTTATATAGTCTTGTTATAACTATTTACTTGACCTTTTTTCCGTCTGGTTCGTCATGTATTATTAAAAGCTTTTAACAAGATGCATATAGTACTGGCTGTATCTGCCCACTGTTTACATAAATAGCATGCCTGGGAATAATGAACTACAAACTTTCTTTAAGAGCCTTGTAAATAGATATATAGCAGAAGCAAGAGTTATTATTAAGCAGCTCTTAAGACCCTTACAGAAGCCGTGCTTTGCATGCAAGTTTAGTCTCAGTGCTGAAGGGGAACCTTTTACAAAAGTCT
>NW_008825614.1:551002-559192 GCF_000699105.1 Pygoscelis adeliae
TCAGCTACTCATCTTGAGGTAATACTTCCAGGATAAGGATCAATTGGGACTTTGAAATATCTTAGGTAGGTCACTTAGTGCCACTATCCAGCAGCGTATAAAATAATTACGGCTAATCTTTTTTGTACCACACCTTCCCTCTACCATTCAGCAGCTGCAAGCAGTATGAAATGCGTGCAGGCTGTGCCCGGCCTGAGTGCCAGGAGTTCCCCTTTTTCCATCCTAAAAGAAGTGCTAAACATGTAGCTGAGAGGAACTACTAAATGTTTGTAACTGAGGATACAAAGGGTGTTTTTGAATAGCTGTAAAACATCCTGCCAAATGCTTGCAAAAATGACCCTAATTCTGGAAGGACCTTTAAGCGTGGAGCTAATATTGCAGCATATATATTGAATTCAGTGCTTTGGTCCTTTTTATGAAGTCCTCTATTTATTTTTTAAAGAACTCTTTGTATTTTGATATGTTGTATCTGCTTTTCATTTATGGCATGTCCCTAAAGCTGCTGTGCAAGGAGAGAAGGTATTAAAGCACACTGGCCCAGCAAAGGAATGCTCATTTAAGCAAGAGCTGGGAACGTTGTACTTTGTAGAAACAGGATTATAACGGTCGAGCAGCTTTGACCCAAATAGTGAGCGGTGTATAGCACTAACAACCCTCCCCTGGGACTGTGCCTTTTGGAAGCTGGCCCTGTATCACAAAGTTGCAGAATTCCGTGACAACGTACAAAAACAGTTAAAGAATCTAATAAATTGAAAAAGGGTTGTGGACTTGCTGAGACCATCTATAAATGAGGAAAAACTGATAATGGAGGTGGGAGAGGGATGGGGAGCTGAGTGCTGCTGCGTCGGGAAGGTCTGCTTCAGAGGAGCATGGCAAAGAGCATCTGCATTGTCTGTTTGCAAAACATTTTGTAGGGATAACTCTTCTGGTGGCCACAAACAGCTGTATGTACAAAATAAACACGGTCTGGCTTGTTAGAAATTACTTTTTGAGATGCCTTCCCCCCACACCACCTTGGTATTTTAAAAGCTCAATTAGTAATCAAGTCAGTCAAGAGTGCCAGTGGATCACATATTTATACATCTGGCTACTTTTAAACTGCCGAAACGGACATTCATGTAGTCGGTTAAAGAGGGATGGACAAGAAAGTGTGCTTAATGTTAAATAACTAAATGCAGTTGAGGTCCCCTGCAGTTATTACGGGATGACATCAGGTGAGGGAAGCTGTGACTGGTTTTCTATTTGCCTCCCACCTGTTTAAAACAGCCCCTTTAAAAAGTAGAGTTGGTATGTCAGCCCCCACGAGGTGAAGCTAGCTCTAGCTTGTGATCTTGCTGGATTTCTGCCTGCCTTGGAGGGAAACTGGGCAACTGCGGAAAGTGGTGAGCACCAGCACCCAGGCTCCCAGCAGCCGCAGCTCTTTCTGTAGGAGGAAGAACCACCAACTTGCAAACCTACCACAGGGCATTTTCATCTCAGTTTATCATAACAGAAGCTGAAAACAGCCTCAGCTCAGGTGCTGGTTGAGGAGCAGATCAAGTTAGCCTGGCGTGAGGATGGACAGCATCTTCCAGCAGGGTGGGATGGTCGGTGGGGGCAGTGGCAGCCACTGATCTGCTGTGTGGGACCTCGCTGTGCCTGGGAGCCTCTCAGAGCCCAATATCCTTTCTGCAGGGATTTTAGGATGTCAGACAAATATGCCTGGCTGCTCGTTCATTCATTCATCCTGAGCAGGGCGATTGAAGGACCCATTAAAAAAGGTTTATTGATTTAATGGGTGAGTGCTGTGGCCAAGTGCTGTGCTTTCCCAGCTGGGGCTAGTTGATAGCTGATGGGAAGAGAGCCTAAGGCTGCACAATGGTGTGGTGTCGAAAGGTGCCCCTGTGTGCGGGATGAAGGAAGCGATGGTCCCCACACTGATGTCTACTGGAGAAAAATGAATTGTGCATTTAGAAACTGGCAGTAAAGAAAGAGACGAATTACAAGAAGCTAAATTAAATTGTCAGAATAATGATAGTGTACCAAAAGGAGAAACATCCACCATCTCTCTTTATGCATATATCCTGGAGAGTTGCATCTGTGAGAGGGAACTTACTTTAGTGTTTTACAGGGGAAAGGTCCAACTCAAATTTATGAATCTTAAAATGTGATCTATGAGATGAATCTGTCAGATGTACATTTATTTACTGTAAATGGGAAAACAATGTGAAGGGGATATAATACAATACAAATATTTGAGAGGGGAAAAAAACAGGGGGGAAATAGTTTCACTCTAGAGAGCAAGGGCAAAACACATGAGAATGGCTAAATGACTGCGACATTACATTTAGCGCACAAGGCTGAGACCCAGCAGGTTTCACTCAGCCCTGGCCTCTGCTGCGTGTTTCTGCATGACCTGCGGTCACCCGCTTTGGCCCAAGCCTTTGAAGATTACACCTGTTTGGGGCATTTGGCTGCCCTGAAATTATCTCCTAGCTGAACAGAAATTCGGCATCTCCTTTCTGCGCGCCTCACTTCTGATGAAACTGAAGATGATACTAGGACAGCCCCTCCATCTGCTTAAGTTCAAACCCCTTGGGGCAGGAGCTCTCCCATGCAGCGTGTTCCCAGCAGGACTGAGCTCAGGGGGCTCCGCAGCCAGCCAGGGCCTCCTACCACCGTTTAAAGAATAGAAACATTTTGTCGTGGTGCTGCGATCATACAGTTGATTAACATGCAACCATATCCAATACTGAAGATGTTGTCAAGCCTTTTCCTTCCATAGCCGTAATGTATCTTTTCTTCTTACCACCCTCATGTGGCATCGGAACTGCCCCACTGAACAAACGGTCCCACCATTCAACTTACTGATGTAATGAAAGTCAAATACGAGTCTTGTTAACATTGCACTGCTATTGGCACCTTTAACATTTCAAGTATCTGTATCAATTTCAATTTCAAGAAAAAATCCTAGCTGCATTTCAATAGTTAATTGCTCTGATTATTGCTGTAAATTCCTTAATTGAATTTGCTACATGTGCTGGATTGATTCCTGTTATCTTTACACTTCAGTGTCAAATAAACAGGGTTATAGGTGCTTTAGTCTTTTTAGTAACTACTGTTACGACATACATCTGTTGCTACAGAGCAGACAAAGCATAACTGCTTTAGGGTAGAAGAAGTTCCTTCGCAGACTAGCTGGTAAGTTTGCTGACTCATTAATAAAGGGGCATGTTTTCCCCAGGCGCAAGTTGAGCTGGCCACCGGTAAAATGGTTTCAACTTATACCAGCTGAGTGGCTGTCTTAAAAATCATGAATTTGAGAAGCAAGATCAGATGAACCAAAATCATTCTTATGACAATGTTGCACGAGAGAAAAATGGAAGTGCCCAGCTCAGCCGACCTCCCTCGAGCACATTGTCTTGAAAATCCTAAACCACACAGAAGAAGCAGTTTTAAAAATAAAATCATGCTGATGCTAGGCTGAGTCTTTTAAAAACTTACTGCTCAGGGCAATTGAGAGGGGAGGAAGATTTCAATAAAAAGGGGGGGTGGGAAACACAGGCTGTTGAATAAGCAATGAGATACACTGTTGTCAAGGAAAAGGTATAGCCAGTAGCAAAGAAAGGAGGACTAGGAATATATTTCACTTTATGTTAACTGGCTCCAATCTGTCTTCGCTGTGGCATTATGTATCTTGTCCAGTAGCTCCACCGCTCTCCATGACCAGGTCACAGACAGCAACCTCTCTCTGTACACAACCACCCCTGTACACAAACTGCACCTGCACGGGGCTGTGGTGTACCCATAGGTGCCCCGGCGTTCTCAGGCGTTTTCCTGTTGAAAAGTCATCTGAATAGACTATAGAGAGAAATGCAGCTCTCCTATAAATGCCGTGTCTTCTGATCACCGAGGGTCCTCATCCACCTTGTCTATTCTAGATGTAATTTTATGTTAGTACTGAAATGTTAGCGCCGACATATGTTTTGAAACCAGACTCAAAGATTCAGACTACCTTCTGAAACTTCATGGGCTTCCTAAGAAGAAGTGAATTTTGTCACCAGGGAGGATTATTGGAAAATCTGGTACAACCGATTTACTAAATCTCATATGCTAATGCCTGAGTCTGCATGCACTGAACACCCCAAAACTCCACCATGGGCACATGATCAGACTGAAAATAAGGGACAAAGCCAGAGCCTTTGAGACTCTGGAGAGCTGAGATTTGTGGGGAAATCAATGTCTAACCAATGCCAAGATGCCATTCATTTCTATAGCCAGCTCCACTATATCTGCCTTTCATCACCAAGGTCTCTCACAAACAGAATCCTATTCCCATTCTTACGGGAATATCTTTGGGATAGCAGCAACTTTGGAGAAAGGCAATTAAAACATAACATCCCAACATCTATCTCTACCTGGCTTCCTAGTTCAGCAATTACTCAAAAATACGTATGTTGAAAACATCTAGATATATTAGCAGCAGCAACTTATTTTTGTGATACTGATTTCTATATTGCCTTCTTAATATGATGAGAAATATAAAAGAACTAATTATAGGCTGTAGGTGCAGTGTATTCATATTAGTAATGTAGAAGAGCAAAGATAAATGTAATAGTCTTAAAATGAGATCATGAAATATAATAATAGGTTTTCAGTATGTGATCATAAAATAGGAACAATACTATCAAATGAAATTGGCTTGTGAGTGGATAAGTAAAGGATATTTTAAACATCTCTGTATCTTAGGAAGTATGAAGCTGACTATAATCAGCTTTCTTCGGGAGCCTCTTCCAGTATTTTTTTTTTTTTTATAACATGAAAAGTATTGTAATAATAGTCCTGAATAAAGAAAGTCAGCCAATGATAAGAGTTCTGTTGCAACTAAAAGTGATCAAAAATTCTGGAATTATATTTTGCAAAAAATGCAAGCCTTTGAAAAACAAACAGGTAATCAACTTCCTGGAATGATGAAAGAAAATCCAAAAATAGATTTTTTTTTTTCTTTAAGTGACAGAATTCCCAGAAATATTCATTTCAGTTGATCGGCTACTCACCATTCACCAGGGCATTTGTTTTTAAATATTTAAGGATCTTTGTTCCTTTTTTGCAAAATTAAAATTCTCTTATTGAAGCATTCAGGCTTGCACAAACAACATTTGTAGGAGGAGAGGAAAAGATGGATGATGCCTAACCAGCTCTAATTTGCTATACCTATTTATAGCTGTGTTTTCCTAATGACTACAGATACAGAAAATAACATCATAATGGGACATAATTTATTACAAGATTATCTACACGTGGATGTCTTTCGAAGGATCAGGGCTTCTGTGAGTGATTTTATATGAATTTAAGAGAAAACAAGCTGTGAAGAGTAGTTCTTAATCTACTTTTTTTTTCACCCTTATTTAAGAAAGGCCAGAAAAATAAAATCTGTGGAATGTTAAAAAAAACGCTGCAGTTGTTGTAAAGGCCATTCTACCTCTTACTCAGAAAATCCAAATCCAATCTGACATAAAAGCAAAACATTATTCTCATTTTTTTCCTGCTAAGATGATCATTCTTTGTACAAATTTTGCCAAAGATTTAGGCTTTGGCTATTACCCTTGTTCTTGGTTAGGACAGCTGTTGGTTAGAATAAGAGTAGTTAATGCATTCGTAATTAATCACCTCCCTAACAAATAACGGTTTTCTTTTAGGAGGCCATAAATGCTAAGATTTTAAGAAATTATCACCAAAAAATACCAGGGTAGGTTTTCTTTCAGGAAGAGATCTCTATCGTTAGAAGCAACAGAAATAATGAATTATTAAAGACAGTATCTGAAAATGAAAGTGGTGTTGAGTGCACAGCAGGGACACAAAAGGCCGGTAATCTCATCACCTGGAAGCCACATTTCAGCATTTTGTCAGTATGTGACTTCTCATCCGAGCATAAGTAGATGTTCTGCACAGCGCACGTATGTGTTTTGCTTGTTGAGAGCCACATGTGCCGGCTACTCTGGTTTGTTTGCTTGTTTTGAAAAAATAGGTGATTAGGAACTCTGCCAGCCTAAGATATTGCCTAAAGTAGTCTAACTTTTTAGTCTTGGAAAAACATATTCTTTCAAGGTACTAGTAGGTGGACACCAAACATTATTAGTTGCTTTGGAAAAATTATATTCCAGGCTTAAAAACAATATGAAGAGTAGCATACAGCCTTGTTTTCTGGGCTCTTTCTAATTGACAAGTACCCGCAGCAAATTGTTTACATCAGTATGAGTGAAGAGCAGAGTATCACATGTAATAAATTGTAACCACCAGCAAAAAGATGACATTGCTCTTGTTTTCCCACAGTTTCTCTCTCCCAAAACGAGCACATGCTTTCATTCTCCTCCATGCAGCAAAGGATATTTCCTGTAAGAGGACAAGTTAGGAATGTCATTGTGGGTTTTTCCTTCATTAAGATAATACAAGCACGCATTTATCCTAACCGTACACCTCTCATTTGAAAACCAGTGAGGACATGAGAGATCCCACAGTCCTTTAGCTGCCTAACAAAGCAGTGTACAAAGGCACGGCTTTAATGCCATAAACACAGCTAACTACAAAGTTAGCTTGGGAGCAGATGCTGCAGCTGCAAGATAATTTTCCACAGCTTGGCATGAGGGTGTTAAATTGTTATTGAAAGGCCAAAAAGGGTTGGTAAAGTACTGCACGATGAGAGAACCATATGAAATACAAGTATTTAATTAGTATTTAGCATGATAGGCATAGCATGTTAAATGATGTCTAGCCTACTCATAGCATACCAAGCTAGTATTTAAAATTATTTAATTGTCATCTGTCTGCAGTGCAGCAAGCGCCTCCCTTTTTTCTTTTGTTCATAAATACCTACAGTCTTTTACAACGTCAACATATTGCTACAGCTAGAATGGCTGCTTGACTTATTTTGAAGACATTCAGCAGTAACCAGATTTAGAGTACTTTTGATATATAAACACCTGTTAACCCTCAAAAGGGGGAAAAAAAAAAACCAGTTTCTTATGAAACAGAAACTGGTCTATCAAACCTGAGTGATAAATGTTCATCTGTGAATCCACACCTGATGGCTTGTGCCAGTGGAACCTGATCTAGCATCTCAGTTTTATCTCTGCCCTTGACTTTTCCTGACACGGTCAGGAGCTATGAATAGTAAACTGCTGAAGACATAGTTTGCTCTGTGCTGAGGTAAGGAGCCTTTTGCAGAATGTCTTCATATTGAATTATTTACCTTGCAGCAAAATGACCTAACACAACAGGACACAGCTTAGACAGTAGCTTTTACGCAAAACAACGAGATCTGGGCATTTTCAAATCCCTAAAGCAAAGTTCATCAGATCAGATATGTGAACTTCGGGTCTGATTTATCATAAGCCATACCTGCTTTTTGCTACTTCTTCCCTTTTAAAAAAATCTTGTTCTGTAGGCAAAGGGTGAATTTCACAAGTGAAACAAGGTTCATATTTGTAAAAGAAACCTTTTAGGCATTACTGCTCAGCCTGGTTCCTTATGATGTTTTGCTTGATACAATTTTACTACGTTAGCAGTTCTCCTCAGCTACCTCTGTGCATCAGTCAGAAAAGAAAGGAGATTTTGCCCAACCTGTCTCGTCTCAGAACTGAATACAAAGCTTATGAAAATCAAGGGTTGCCTTTTCCGCTTATTTCAATGGGCTGTGACTCTCCCTCTCAGTGCGTGTGTTTAATGAAAGCCATTAGTGTTTGTACGTACCAAGAGAAGGCTATGCCTCGCAAGCTTTCTGCAGTTCCAGGATATTAAGTGACAGAATAAGCAATATCCCTCTTAAAAGTGTTTTCCCTAAATTCATTCTTCTGACCTAATACAGATTTTTCTGTATAATGGATGTTTTACGAAGGAATATACTTAAATGGAGAATAAAATACCTGGATAGGATAGGATAGAATAGAATAGAATAGAATAGAATCATTAAGGTTGGAAAAGACCTCTAAGACCATCGAGTCCAACTGTCAACCCAACACCACCATGCCCACTAAACCATGTCCCTAAGCGCCGCGTCCACACATCTTTTAAATACCTCCAGGGATGGGGACTCAACCACTTCCCTGGGCAGCCTGTTCCAATGTTTAACCACTCTTTCAGTAAAGACATTTTTCCTCATGTCCAATCTAAACCTCCCCTGGCACAACTTGAGGCCATTTCCTCTCGTCCTAT
>NW_008825614.1:559508-563213 GCF_000699105.1 Pygoscelis adeliae
CGCCTGGGCACACTGCCGGCTCATGTTCAGCCGGCTGTCGACCAGCACCCCTAGGTCCTTTTCCGCCAGGCAGCTTTCCAGCCACTCTTCCCCAAGCCTGTAGCGCTGCATGGGGTTGTTGTGGCCAAAGTGCAGGACCCGGCACTTGGCCTTGTTGAAGCTCATACAGTTGGCCTGGGCCCATCGATCCAGCCTGTCCAGGTCCCTCTGCAGAGCCTTCCTACCCTCGAGCAGATCAACACTGCCGCCCAACTTGGTGTCGTCTGCAAACTTACTGAGGGTGCACTCGATCCCCTCATCCAGATCATTGATAAAGATATTGAACAAGACCAGCCCCAAAACTGAGCCCTGGGGAACACCGCTCGTGACCGGCCGCCAACTGGATTGAACTCCATTCACCACAACTCTCTGGGCCCGGCCATCCAGCCAGTTTTTGACCCAGCGCAGAGTACACCTGTCTAAGCCGTGAGCCGCCAGCTTCTCTAGGAGAATGCTGTGGGAGACAGTGTCAAAGGTTTTACTGAAGTAAAGTGGATAGTGAATAGAAAGTGAAATTTGCCTTAAGAAGCATGAGCTCTAATTCCTAGTGCTGGGGTTGTCTGCTGAACAGCTGGATAAACAACTTCATCTCACCGGGTGCCCATTCCCCTGTCTGTAAAATGATGACATTTATATGTTCCTCCTCTGCAGAGTGTTCAGAGATAACACTATAGGGACAGTATGCTTTGCTTACATGCACCAGACCTTGTTATCTACTTAATGTTGTATATCATCAGTATTGGTAAATAATAACGATGTTTACATTAATCATATTCATTACTCCTGAATCTTCCCACCTTTTTGTCTTTTCTCTCTCAGTACTTTGTATTTGCAATCACAGTGATTTTGCTGAGGGGGTGAGGAGTGATTCCCCAATAGCAACTGTTCACGTATACATTGAAAGCTTTGCATTATCTTTGACTAATACCCTTCAGAAAGCCTCTTCTGTGTCTGTATCGCACTGTCTATCCATCTAACTTAATTAAGGAGCCCCTTGGGAAAGACAGACAAGTCTTCTGCTTATGCTCTGCAGAACCGAACAAAGTTGGAGAGCTCAAAAAATGTGAAATGGCCATCAGTAAGGCAGTGCTGCTTAGGAGCTTTTTCTTGGCAGATTTCTATCTCATTTATGTTCACTGTAACAGTGAGCTGAAAAGACTGTATGGAACGTGTACGGCACGTAACTTCCTGAAATGGTGGCCAAACTTGGCATTTCTTTTTGTTGTCATGAACCCCAGTTAAATCAAAAGACGAGAAGCCAAGAACTACAACTGAGTGTTTGCTCCGATCACTACCTGGAAAAATACCTCCGGCTTGGTGTACGCAAGAGTTACAAATGGCTTTACCTTGTTGTCCTGATGATTAATGCTTTCTCTCTCTGTGTGCAGTTGCTGAGATGGTTGGTGTCAGCAGAATAAGCCTTGTTACTTAACCCAATAAATCACTGTTATCTTTACAGAGGAACAGTTCATACCAGTTCCCTCTCTGGCCAGTTCAGCAATTTCCCGCACGCTCCGCACGCGGTGTTGGACCAGTCCAGTGTGATAACCGGAAGCAGTAACTGCAGTGTCACCAGACCCTCTGGATCATGTTGTCTTCTTCTAGCGCAGCAGCTCAAGTCTCTTATCACCAGAGAATCCGTAAAAGCAAGACACTAGGGGTCACTGCCCAGAATCAAAAGTGAGTTACCAGCGTTGTAACTGAGTAAATAACGCTCAACAAACTGATGAGCTGAATTTTAAATTTTTGCTCACTTTTCTGTTTTCAGAGCATAGAAATTTGCATATTATTTCCATGAATAACTTTGCAGTTCATAAATCAAAAAGACGCTCCCAAACTACAGCTCATGACAAATGATAACTGCATTTTAACTGAAGTGTTCAATGTCATTTGATGGAAAATTTCTAACCACTTTTCATTTTCCTACACAAGTGACAAAAATAATTTTCCCTGTCTGAGTTTCAGTTCTTTTTTTCTTTTCTCCTTGACCCCCTATTTTCTACGCTTACAAAAGATAGAAGGTTAAGGGAAAGGAGGAAGAAAGGAACAAATGTAAAATCTTAACTTTTGTTCATTATTCTTGGCAAAAGCATGTAATCAATTATTCATTTTTTATATATGACTTTAAAAAAGAAATTCATAGAACTTATGAAACCCCAAACTAGCTAAAGCTTTGAGACGATGAACAAAAGAACTTAAAAAAAAAGAGAAAACTCAAACTGAAGTAGATGAAAAAAAGGACTTTGTAACTAAGTATTCTCCTTTGCCTACTGTGTCCTGCAAGCCAGGTCCTTTCCTCCAGTCCTGCTCGCTGTCCACCAGCTTTCTGTGGCTTGTAGGCTACAGCAAACTCCACGTCGCCACCCCCAAGGATCCCTGTGGAAAGCATCTCCCACCTGATAGTTGCCATTGTGACCTGCTCTTCTCACTCCTCTCCCAACGACTGCTCTTCCTGAGGGCATGGCTGCGCACAACTGGTTGCTCTCAGAGGCGAGGTGATCTCCCTTCCCTCTCTAGAAAGTCAAGCCACATGGATCAAGTAGTGTCTGGAATACCATGGAAAGGAAAAACAACACTTTGGGAAACCAAAACAGAAGATAAAGTCTAGGATGCCTCACATAGGGGAAAGGGACAAAAGAAGATGATAGGAGGGAGGCAGAGGGGTGAATATGAGAGGCTAAGTTCACCTTTTCGTTTAGTTTATTTCCTTTGCCACTTTTTTTTTTACATGGTATTTTAGTGAAAAAGCTTTTCTAAGTGGTGTAGATGTGTTGCATTCAGTTATGACACATGACAGTTTATAACTGCTTTCTTTTCCTTGCAGATATACTTCTCTTCAATATTTCAGTTGTTTCAGTAGTTATTCAAAATAAAGGAAAGTGGAAAGTCTTGAGACATATATTATAAGCAGAATGATGGATTTAATTTCAATGAAAAGCCACTTTTGTGTTGTAAAGAGCAAAAATACGTCTGTCTCATGCCTTTGAAATTCCCTGACAAGTTCAGGAAGGTGTTTTCAAGATTTTCAACTCATTTATAGCCTGACCCAAAACCATCAGAGTTGATGGGAGTCTTTGCATTGACGTTAATGTGCTCTGAGTCAGGATTGTGGGCCCTGAGACTCCATCTCAGTTGTACCAACACTGTGCAGTGCTTAATTAAATGGAGACACTCAAATATGCAGCGAGCCACCTGCAAGATCCCAGGACAGCAATAAGGGTCTTAATACCAAAAAGGAATAATGGTTTCAGTACCAGCTTTCTCAAATTAACTCTTTAACAATTATCCCAGATATGGGAGGTATTTTGTCCCTCAAAGTGCTAGGTTTTGTTTCAGTCTAGTGCTCACACACATTATAGATACGTAATTCTCAAGGCTTTTTATTTTTATCAAGCAGTTGTGTGTATCGAAAAGGATTTAGGGAAGCAGAGGAAATGCTTCATTCAGTCTCTGTTATCTGATATGTGTTATACCAATTTCCCTATGCTGTATAAAGTCTTCAAGTCTAATATGAAAGAAAACAGTCTCACCAAAATGAGTGGAACTGATTGCAGTGAGTAAATTTAAATGTCCTATACGTTTTTGTAAGATGAGGGTCTTGCACGCCTTGCTTTTCCTAAATATTCAGTCAGGCACTCACCAAAATGGTGTTCTAGAAACTTGTAA
>NW_008825614.1:563283-593640 GCF_000699105.1 Pygoscelis adeliae
TATCCACTCAGGCAGCAAAAATATTCCTTAAAAGAAACTTAAGCTGCCACAGAAACTTCCAGGGTGGTGCTCTGGCATGTGCCAGGAACCAGAGCCCTGCTGTTCAGTGGGAGCCCAGTACACAGCAGCATGCAAGCAAGATCACCTATCTTAGCAAGATATTTATGAGTATGCCTCCCTGCAAACCCCTGAGTTGGACCATCTCACAAAGTTAGATCTCCACGATACAGTAATAGCTACTGAGTCTGTGAGATCTTCTTGAAAAACTTCTATAATGTTCATTGTCATTACAGAAACTTCAAACCTACACATCCGAAACGCAATATATCCCCTTTCTGCTAGTTTCTCTTCCCTACCTCCACTTACGTTATTTTTTCATGATAACAAATTCCATTGTTCCTATCGGAAAATGTGCTCAGGTAGCATAAATCATGGTCACTGCTTATACAAGATTGCTTTCCTATTTGCATATTAATAATGATGGTGAGAAATAAGGAGCCATTAAAGCCAACTCTAAATGAAAACATTTCAAAGTTATAAGCAACACATTTTTCATTTCGCTAATAGTATGCGGTACTTCTTAGCAAGCAGTGTTGGTAAATAAGAAATTTGCATTAACAGCCTTGCTGATAGCTTACTCTGATTCCACCCCCCCCAGGAACTCAGAATCAATAGAGCAAGTTAATTACCTCTTGACTGCAGACAGTAGTTTTGAAAAGGAACTTTGGACTAGTCAACATTTTCCTGATTTTGTTTTCCAGTAATTGTCAGTGACAGAGCTTAAGAAGCAAGCACACTTTACTGCTAAGCTTCCCATAGAAAAAAAAATAAGTATCTGGTCCTTGTGATTTAAGTTCAGTCTGTCAAGGAGAAATGTAAGCTGGAAGCCGCAAAATGTTACACAGTAAGAAAAAAAAGAGACAATTTATAACTGTGAAACATAAGTGGATTGAATAGTACTTAAAGTACAATTACACTCTGAGAAGTGACTTTGGGAAAAGTCATGATCTGACTTAAGAGTTCTGCTATTCAGACTCATTCAGAGTCCTGTCCTGATTTAGACCAAAGCTATGTGTAATTTTTGTGTCACTTTAAATATATCTTTTTTCCCTAACATATAATTCAAGAAATATACTCAGTGTTTTAATATGAACGCATTTACACTGATAAAAATTGATAAGAGTATACCTAACTAAGCAGTGTCAGTTGAAGCCCTAATATTTTCCTGCTGTTATATCTACCTTTGCATACATAAATATGTGCAAATGTGTATTATCTGTATCTTATCAATTAGTATAACTGAAGTGACAAAAAAGCCCCGATCAAAGCTAATGTAAATAATATAGCTATGAGAGAAGCTGGTGGCTCACGGCTTAGACAGGTGTACTCTGCGCTGGGTCAAAAACTGGCTGGACGGCCGGGCCCAGAGAGTTGTGGTGAATGGAGTTCAATCCAGTTGGCGGCCGGTCATGGGCAGTGTTCCCCAGGGCTCAGTTTTGGGGCTGGTCTTGTTCAATAGCTTTATCAATGATCTGGACGAGGGGATCGAGTGCACCCTCAGTAAGGTTGCAGATGACACCAAGTTGGGCGGCAGTGTTGATCTGCTGGAGGGTAGGAAGGCTCTGCAGAGGGACCTGGACAGGCTGGATCGATGGGCCCAGGCCAACTGTATGAGATTCAACAAGGCCAAGTGCCGGGTCCTACACTTCGGCCACAACAACCCCATGCAGCGCTACAGGCTTGGGGAAGAGTGGCTGGAAAGCTGCCTGGCGGAAAAGGACCTGGGGGGGCTGGGCGACAGCCGGCTGAACGTGAGCCAGCAGTGTGCCCAGGCAGCCAAGGCGGCCAATGGCATCCTGGCCTGTATCAGAACTAGGGTGGCCAGCAGGAGTAGGGAAGTGATAGTGCCCCTGTACTCGGCACTGGTGAGGCCGCACCTCGACTACTGTGTTCTGTCTTGGGCCCCTCACTACAAGAAGGACGTTGAGGTGCTGGAGCATGTCCAGAGAAGGGCAACAAGGCTGGTGAAGGGTCTGGAGAACAAGTCTGATGAGGAGCAGCTGAGGGAACTGGGGTTGTTTAGCCTGGAGAAAAGGAGGCTGAGGGGAGACCTTCTCGCTCTCTACAACTACCTGAGAGGAGGTTGTGGTGAGGTGGGTGTTGGTCTCTTCCCCCAGGCAACTAGTAATAGGACGAGAGGAAATGGCCTCAAGTTGTGCCAAGGGAGGTTTAGATTGGACATGAGGAAAAATGTCTTTACTGAAAGAGTAGTTAAACATTGGAACAGGCTGGCCAGGGGAGTGGTTGAGTCCCCATCCCTGGAGGTATTTAAAAGACATGTAGATGAGGTGCTTAGGGACATGGTTTAGTGGACACGGTGGTGTTGGGTTGACGGTTGGACTCGATGATCTAGAGGTGTTTTCCAACCTTAATGATTCTATGATTCTATGAGAGAGAGAGGTATAGCTTTTCTCATAGTATCAGCAGAAATACTGAGTCTCACACCCATTCTTCTCTCAGTTACAGACAGGTCTTTATGCGTAGTTGAAGACAATTGAGACAAGAGTGAAGGCACTGCAAGCAGTGTGGTCAAGAACCTGCGGATTTCATACGGTGTGAGTCAGCAGAGAAATATCCAGCTCACACTTGTCCTCAGGCAGAGGAGCTAAATCATACGCATGTCAAAACTGAGTACGTGGTACTTCCACTGAACTGGGTAGAGTTACTCACAATTCCATGGCCAGGTTTATCCACGAGTATCTGCTAGAACTGGAATCTGAGTTTCAGCAAAGTAAATTCATAGTATGGGTGAGTGGAGGAGTGTGTATATGTGTGTGTATGGGTAGGGGAGAGGCAGATGGACAGTCATTCTGATCACACTCGCTTTGAAAGGTATTTAAAAGTAATTAACTGCAGACATTCCAACATATTTGATCCTCATAAAGTGCTCAAACTCTGATACTCAACACAATCAACTTCTTTGTTATTACACACTTTTCAGCTACCTAAAAAAAAAAAAAATTAAAATCAAAGTATTTTGTAGACTGTATAGCTCTCTTAGTGAGCAAGGACTGCCCTGGAATGTTTTCAGTGTTCAGTTACTTGACCATGTAAGACTTGCTCCAGATATTCAGCTTATGCAGGTCAGCAAGGCCTTCTGCTGAGCTTTGTTAATGTGCATGAGCTATTTGACTTACTTATCTAATAATATACTAGCTGCCCCTTGTAGCACCAAAGAAAAATATCAAATGTGTCATCCCAAGCCTCTAGTGCATTTGTGATGCCATAGTGTGTCTAGGACATCCGTGTGGCAGATGTGACACAGGACCTGCAGGAGACCTGTGCTCTTCTGGTGTGGCAGCTGGCGGCCAGGCAGGATGCCTGAGGGCATTTCAAGGGCTCTGAAGACTTACATGTGCGCAATTGGATTGAACCTTCTGTATCTGAATAATTTCAATGTTAGACTGAATGAGAAGGACCAATCTCCCGTTCTTTTAACATCGTCTTCAAAACAGACTCTCCATGCTAAGCCTCAAACTGCTTTGGACAGAGTGAATTGGCATTGCTGAATCTGTCCAAGCAGACGTACCTCAATATGTCTTGAATTTAAATATCAACTTCTACTAGATCATTAAAAAAAAGCTGATATTCCTGAATGCAAATAAAGCTAGAGAGTAAAATCTTCATACTGTTGAACGTATTAAACACAATTATAAAGCTCCCACTATCATGAGTAGAGTAAGTAAGTAAAATTACCAGAATGCTTTTATATTGCTTAAACCCTGTATGTGCAGGCGCCTCAATCTCATTTTTAACCAACAACCCAACACAGATGTGTTGGTTTAAGCTTAATTTGGATGTAACAGATTCACCTGAGGAGTAGCTAAGGCAACCAACTAATTGCACATGCCAAGAGGCCAAATTAAACTTTACTTCCCAGAGATTCTCGAGTGATTTCAGAATCTTGAACTATCAGATAACTATGAAAATGTTTTGTAAATAGTAGACATCTCTCATCATAGCCACTCAATGCATTCATAAGTCGGCATTGTTATTTTTAACAATGACATAAAAATTGAGGATTGTTTCACTGCAATTTCTATCCAAAATGTTCCAAAGACTCTCTAAAGTCAGGCATGGAAAGTATCTAGGCATGATTTCTCAAAATTCAAATAAATGACGAGACATTCAGCCGAGATTATTGAACCCGACTGTACAAAAGATGATTTATTCTTTTAAGAAGGCAATTTAAATCTGGCACGTATATTCTGTGGAATATTCTCCAGCTCATCTGTAAGATGTCTGCAGGAGTCATGTCCTGTCCAAAGCCTGGGAAGAGCAATTAGTGTGAGAACGTTATCCCTAAAAGGGTTCTGCTTGTCTTGAGGTCTTGTATTCTGTTTACCCCATTCTTTTTGCTTCAAGAAATACAAAGAAATCTTTTCAGTAGAAAAGCATCAGTCAGTTCAAGTATTAAACCTTCTTCCTGCATCAACTGTGTAATGACTTTGTTACACTGTCTGTGCTACGGTATGAAATTGAGCATGGGAGAGCAGGAAAAAAAACCTTTTCCACTCTCCAGAGCTGTACCGCAATGAGATGTGAGAGGGCAGTAGGCCACCCATGCTAACAGCTGGGCCACCTGGAAGTGCAGAGCAAGGCGCTCAGCTCTCTGCGAAGTGGGGATGCTCTAGGCACCAACTCCTAGGGCACCTGGCGCTCTGTTCAGAGATATCCTTGACACAACAGCCTTGCAAACTGCAAATGCTCCCAGCTGTGCTCATGCCTCCCTCCCATCTGTTCCCATGGCTGCCAAACCTTGGATGCAACACAGCGCAAAGCACTTTTACTGCCTTTTGCTGCACCATTAATGCAGCAGGGTGCACCTAGAGGGTATGAGTCATCACACAGGGCATTTTGGCAGCAGCTCTTGAAATCACAATCCTGCAGGCAATGTACTTCTAAACCAGATACAGATGATGCTACCTCTGAGACCTGGAGAGTCTCCTTTTTCATTTACAGTGGTCGTGGCAAAGATATCTGTGCATGCCATTACAGCCCTCCTTGGAAGACTCCTTCAAGGGAACCATGTGGGGAGCTTTCCCAGACTGTGTAAACAGAGGGAAGTTAAAGTTATCTGAGGGAAATTGCCAGAGTGCTTCAGACTTTCCAGTTTTGAACTGGCAAGCCATGGCAGCCCACGGCCATCCTGTTCTTCCTTCCCCTAATTCTCATTCTGCACTAGCTCTTCTTCCTCACACCGGTTACTCACATCTCTCTGACATGCCCGTATTTCATCCTTACACATTGGCCTTATTAGAAACAAGGTCACCACAGATTGCCTGACCTCTCTGCACGTTTAAAGCAGTTTAGAAATGTGATCTTTTGAGAGCACTCTTGCCTCTTATCTGGACACAGTCCCAGACTAATGCAGTGACACATCTATAGGACTGAGGTGATTTGTGCCAACGTGCTTGAACTACACTGTGCAGATATGCCCACAGTCATGCTGGGATACAGCGTCAATGCAAGTACTGGCCCAATGAGATTATAAATCAAGCGTGATACGTCTAGGCCCTTCAGATAGGTATTCTGGCTTGTTAAACTTGGAGTCCCATCTCAGAATAAGTTTATAGCAGCAAACAGTGAAGTCCTAGCAAATAAATCACTAATTGCATACCCAACTCTCCCACTTTATTTCTTCCCCCTTTCTAAAGAAAAGGAAGGGTCAAAGATGAATTTCTATCCTTCACCAAATTAAAGGCCACCTTGCAGCAAGTGGCATCTTCCTTAACAGTAACTGTATTAACCACGAGTAGGCTAAAGCCTTCCGTTTATCTATCAGCATAACAAAGCATGGTTACACAAACTGTTGTACTGGTGACTCATCCAATTTATAAACAGGTACAACGCTCACCACCTTTTCCTTGCTTCTTCTGTAGGCAATTCCTACTACCATTCTTCCCAGATAAGTGAAACGATCTGAGTTGAAAAAAGAAAAGTTGGCACAATTATGGGTTTGTCGGCTCTTTTTCAGGCTAAGCAGCACATAATCCTTTCTCTGTTCTTACACCCATCCACATAGATCCATTATATCTGCCTGGCAAATGCCCTATGCGCTCAGATTGTGTAATCTTCTCCATGGACTTCTCTGCTCAGGTCTGCAGCACCCCCAGCTTCTCCCATGATCCTGCATAGCTACAGTGTAAGATTCAAACCATTTTGCCTCAAAAGTCCCTGCAACGTAACACAATGGTCAAGTCAAATTCCTCAGTGTTGGAGAAAGAAGTCCTGCATAGTCAGTTGACATCTTTTCAGAAGAAGCACCCTAGAGGATTTGATTTTCTCAGTGTTGAATTTTTTCTACTTACTGAGTCCAGGCTAAAACTCTGCCTAGGTGGTTAGATGTTTCATACCCAAAGACATCCAATATGACCAAATTTATCAGTTCAATAGTGGTCTGTATAAAGCTATACTGTTACAAATTAGAATGGGAAATTAAAATGCTGTCATTATACTGAGGTAATTACAGTGGCTTAGTATGGCTGGAATAGACTGTGGTACAAGGGAGGGAGTACATCTCCCTGTCCAGCCTACTGACAGAACTGACCCCTGCCTCTCCGGAACCAGAGCTGCCTAGGTCCTTGCCTGTTCAGAAACGCATACTCAGAAGATGTATACCTTTGTAATCCCCTACATGGGCATCCTCATTCTGCTGGAAGATTCCTCTTCCCTTCCTCTTCCCTTTCCATTTTTTCCTTTTCCTTTTCTTTTTTATTTTCTTTTCTCTTTCTCTTTCTTTTCCTCTGTTGTTCTTTCTCTTTTTGTCATCTTCACACTACGTTCATGCTTGTGAATAGACTGTGCTCAGTCTATTATGTGTACATACCACATCATTACATATAATGAGAGCAGTATAATTATAATGCTACAACAGAAAACATTGGCTGTGTAGACAAGGCCATAATAGCAGCCTGAGTGCTGTGAGTTAACCCACTCACTCTCCTCCACCACAATGTCTGGGCCTTTTCTTGAGAGAAAAAGTTGCGTCTTATCGGTCATGTTCGCCCTTTCCCAAAGACAAACAAGTAGCATCTCCTGTTAGCTAAATCGGACATTTAACTTAATTCAGGAATTTAACAGCATAAACAAAAATAATTTCAGCACTGTTCGAACAGTAATAAAACTACTTTGTTCATTTCCATTATGAGATATAAGCTGTGATCTGGTTTCATTCCAGTTAAACCCTGCATGTTTTCTAAAACCACATCTGAGCTATGTTGGCCTCCAGAAGTTTGTGCAGGTATTACACCGTATACTTTCATATTGCTCTAGCCCCACCCTTAATTGGGTCTACATATATATTACTGCCATTGAAGGGTTTAACAGTTCATCAATAGCAGCAGTCCCAGCCCCTCTGACTCTCTTCGGGAGTTAACAGCTCTTGTTAACAGCTGGCAGATTATTGCTGCAGTACTCTATTATCTTATCTAACAGAGGATTTTTATGGCTATATTTAGTTTAATTGAAAAATGTCCTAGAAAAGGACTAATGACAAGTTTCATTATCAATATGCCAGTTCACATACAGACAAAATTTTAAAAAGAAGATGGGAGGAAAAAAGTTAATTAGAACCAGAAATTACTTCTGGCGGTGAAAATCCTTTACCATTTTGTTGATACATAGCTTGTATCTAGTCACTGGCTGATATGATCCATGACTAGATCTTTTTCTCCTAGTCATTTTGAAACTACTGGTCACAAACATGCTCACTTCCATTGGATAAGCATTTATTTACTTCAGTAACCCACCGAAATGACATTAATTCCCCATGGAGGCAACTTGTTTACAGTATATTACAAAATCTGACTTCTAGATAAAAAGGCTTTAGTTTGCCCTGTGCCTGTGAGAAGAAGTGTTCTCTTCAGAGGAAAAAAATAGCAGAAATCGGGCACATGGTTTTTACTGGTAGCAAGTAATTTTACATTTTCATTACCTGATTTCAGAATGGGTTGTTTCACAGTATCATAAGATAATTCAAGTTGCAAAGGACTTCGGGAGGTCTCTGGCCAACCTCCTGCTCAGGGTCAGCTCTGAGGTCTCGGGGCATGTCTTCACAGCATAGAGTGTCAGGCAGAGACAAATCCAACCTTTGTGCTGGAAGCTGAATTAAGGTGGTACCTTGCCCAGGTTCATTAGCCTGGCTGAAAAGGGGTATTATGTTAATGTGGCTCTGTTGCTTCTGACTGAGAGCTAGCTTAGGCACCTCAGCCCAGTGCAGCCATGCACCGTGAAGAGGAACTCCCAGGAGGTGCTGGTGGAGACACTGCTCAGCACACCTGACTCTGCAGTGTCTCCTCCCAGTAACAAATACCATACTTAACACTGTGGGTAAAAATATGTTACTGGACCTGTGAAGCAATGTGCATGTGGCTGGGAAAGGCTGGTACTGGCTGATCTTCGTAGGTTTGGACACTTTTTATAGCTTCTGTGGATGGGCATCTGCAAGCCTCTTAGGCCTTCTTGATACTCTGGAATTGTTGCTTTCATCTTTTTTATTTGTTTTCCCTGAGATGAGGCTCATTTTCCTGTGTTTTGTAGGCTTTCTGAACAACACACACTGCTTCCTTCTGTAATAGCCAGGTTTTAGTTCATGAAACCCATATATCTTAGGAAAGCTGTGTTAGCTGCAGCAGAGTTTATGCTGCAGGACCAGTTACAACGTCCTCCTGTTGTCAACTCATTTACGTAGCTCATGAATACAGTTTCCGACCCAGCAGGTGTTGTGCTATTCTCGTTTCATATATGGAGGCAGTTTTTTCCCCTGCTGATCTTACTTAGCGGGGAATGGATGAAAGCACAATGAAAACTGTTTGGACACTTGGTGATTTAAGAGCCTGCTGGCTTGAGGCTCATGCTGTGAAAATGTCACATATCCTAATCCTTGAATCTCTGGCATCCACAGCATTGCAACACAGAAAGGGAAGAACCGCTGCTTGAAGCCTGGCTCAGGTGAGCAATGAATTGCCATTAGCAGTCTCATTGCTGGTGGAGCTGCGATGCTTCCCTGTCCCGGCAGCCTTACCCAGCTTAACACTTCAGCCCTTCTTAATGTCATTTCACAGGTACCAACTACCTTTTCTTTCAGAATGTCTAAACAATTAACATGCCCAGTCTAGCACACAGAAGTCTGCTAACTTGCATTTGTATTCAGTTGCATTTAGCTTTAGAGGCTGTTACTTCCACCTCTGAATTTAGGAAGAGCTTTTGGGCACAAAAGCTGGTCTAGTTTTTGTACCTCTGTTAGCGCTAGTGTTTTCATAGAGTGGAGTCCATTTAACATCACCCAAAACAAACTTCTCTTTGGCTCTGCGGTATTGCATATTGCTTTGCCCCCACACCCTAAGGAGAAAAACCTAAACTACTTTTCAAGTAGCGTTAGAGCTATTTTTACTACCAAAAATCTAGAAAACAGCTCTTTTAAGAATATCTGGCATTATTTACTGAAACAACTGTTCTGTCTTTACTGAAAAGGGCTATCTGAAGCCAAAAAATTGTTTCCATTTTCAGTATAGCATTGCTGGGTCATGTTTTCACCTCCCCATTGAGAGCAGACATCACCACTAAGTCACACAGTAAATGTATCTGCCAGCAAGTACACGTACAGTGTTCACCAAAACCTAACCATAAGCCTGAGCTTGTGCTCACACCACGATACAAAGTCTTCTCTTTGAAACCTTGAAGTACATTACACAAGTGTGACCCGGGCCCCCTGCGCCTAGCCCCTGATGTGCCACCTTGTGGGACAGGCAGCCATTTGCTGGGTGTGAGCTGGTCACGTACCCACTTCGCCTTTAAAGGGGTCCCGGGCACCCGGGATAATCAAAATGACCCACGTTGCGGAACAGGGACACACGTGGCGTGCTGCCCGTAAACACGCGTGGCAGCGAGTCCTGGGTGGGACTTGGATTGGAGCCGTTGTGGGACTGTGATCCTGGGGGTCAGGGATGTCTCTGCTGCCGGCTGCTTCCTCTGAGGACAGAGTGAGTTCTGTATGTGTACTTAAAGCTCAAGTCATAGTTGATGTGTTACAGTGACCCCATCAGCAGGGGGCCCGGGCTAAAGTACAGTTTTGGTTGTAGCAACAACAGTGTTGTGTCACAGTTGTAGCGAGGATCCCTGAAGAATTGGCCTGTTCCCATGGTGTTGGGTGATGACAAGGCAACTGAAAAGCAGATTTTACTGTGCTACACTGGTATTCAGTCAAAGTCCCTGTTTGTCTTCTCTAACATCACTGAAGATACTATTTCAGGTAACACTCAGATGTAGCTTTAATAGAATTATTGAGTATGGTCACGAGAGCTTTGATTATTGGGGTATTCCCAGCTTTGCACTGTTTTTTAATGTGCTTCAAAAGTTAATACTGCTTGGAAAAAAAAGCCTAGAACTTGTGTGAAAATAGTAATATGCTTTCTGAATCTGTCGTGGTTTAACCCCAGCCAGCAACTAAGCACCCCGCAGCTGCTCGCTCACTCCCCCCCCAGTGGGATGGGGGAGAGAATCAGAAGAGTAAAAGAGAGAAAACTCATGGGTTGAGATAAAGACAGTTTAATAGGGAAAGCAAAAGCCGCGCACACAAGCAAAGCAAAACCAGGAATTCATTCACTGCTTCCCATCGGCAGGCAGGTGTTCAGCCACCCCCAGGAAAGCAGGGCTCCATCACGCCTAACGGTTACTTGGGAAGACAAACGCCATCACTCCAAACGTCCCCCCCTTCCTTCTTCTTCCCCCAGCTTTATATGCTGAGCATGACGTCATATGGTGTGGAATATCCTTTGGTCAGTTGGGGTCAGCTGTCCCGGCTGTGTCCCCTCCCAACTTCTTGTGCACCCCCAGCCTACTCACTGGTGAGAGTAGGGTGGTGTGAGAAGCAGAAAAGGCCTTGACTCTGTGTCAGCACTGCTCAGCAGTAACGAAAACATCCCTGTGTTATCAACACTGTTTCCAGCATAAATCCAAAACATAGCCCCATACTAGCTACTAGGAAGAAAATTAACTCTGCTCCAGCCAAAACCAGCACAGAATCTTACGCTTTTCACTGGTTGTCAGTAAAACATGTTGCTTCAGTATCAAACAAAGCTTCTAAGATTTAGCTTACACAAAGGTATACGTTGTATATGCTTCCTGGGCCCCAGAAGAAGACAAAAGAGCTGGGATTGAGTGGCATCTCTGTAGAAGCTGTTTGGATCAGCTGCCTTTAAAAATCTTGATGTGATAATAACCCTGATAGTCAGAATGCTTATCCAGCTACATAAATATGAATGTGAGCCTTACATTCAGGCATAAATAACTGTCTGTCCCTGGAGCTTTCTCCTGTGCGTTGTCAGCTAGACAATTAAATTATCCACATATTTGTTTTGTGATGCTAAAGCAAAGCAAGACGGGGATGGTGAAGATCAGAATGTGGACATTAATGATCCAAATTCACTCTTCCTGAAGGATAATGGACTTTAACTGAAGATTCACCAAGAATTAAATTATTCCAACAGATACAGGAAATTTTCTCACTCTTTGCGGTGACCAAGTCCTAGCTGTGCATCAAGGAGTTGGCTGTGAAGTTGTTATCTCCCAGAAAGTACCCACAGGATAAGACTTATGGCAATTAAAGCCCAATTCCCTGTTTCACACATGCTTTGTGTGCTCACAAAGCAGGGAGTGTTATGTGTGAGTGGGTGGTAGGAAATGTGAAGGATGAGCTGTCAGGGAGTTCGGTATGAGTGAGCTGCCTTCATGTCCCTGCATTTTGCTTGTCCACACAGCAGCTTTACAGAAGCTGCAGCATTATGCCAACCTTTGGCAATTGACAATGACCCTCAAGGGAACAGGAGCAAGCTGAGCATAATCAGAGCAAGTATAGCTGTTTATATTTTCTATTTCCAATCCACCCCATACAGTGGAAGACCATACTATCGCGTATATGGGTCTTCTGGGGAATTATACGGGTCTTCTGGGGAATCTGTGCTGGTGCAGCCAGTCTCTGCCCCCTCTAAGGAATAGGTGGGGAACATAGTCTGCCTGTAATTGTCCACATGAAATCCTGCTCTCAGGAGAGGACATTAGTACGCACACAAATGATAAGTCTTCTTAACAGACAGCAGGCTTTTCACGTAGCTATCAGCAACACAATCTACTCTGCGTACATTTCAAATAACAAATGCAAACTATTAGATTAAACAATGCTAAGCGAAGGCAAAGGTGGGTAATTTTAAAGTCATATGAATTGCTCTATAAATGTCTGTTATCCTCAGCGAGGCTTTTATGTCAATACAAAATGCCATACAGTGTAGCAGTGTTTGTTTGTTTCATTCTGCAAAGGCCAATTCTCAAGGCAAGACAAATGACAGATGAGCAGATCCTCGTAGCCAAATATTTGCCAAAAGGAAAATCAATCTTTTTTTCTTTTCTTCTCTTTTTTTCCCCTTGTCTGTAATAGTTCACTTCAAAGCTAAGCAGAAGCCTGAAGTAATGTCCCTTATTTCCCATGCCACTGTTCAGACAGTGCAATACCTGCTGCAATAGGTCAGGTCCTTAACTGTTCTAGGAAGTCTTGTTGATTTATGTGGCCAATAACATGGTTGATAATAATGACTCCCCAAACACTACTTTTGTACCATTATCAAAAGGTGAGTCATGGTAATCATCCTGTCCCCGACCTCCCCTCAGAGGGTGAGTTTCTTCCTTGGAAGGAGCACTTCTTATCCCTTCGACGTCTCCATCTGCTCTCACATAAAGCAGGATCCAACGGCAGATGCCTCCATGCCAAGTAGAAGGCTGGAGACTGCATTTAGCTGGCTGTGTTGCAAAGGGGAAGATGATTCAGGAAGTCTTTTTTTTTCCCCTCCTTTTAGTGCTGCCCAATTCCCTAACCCTTTTACAGAAAGCAAAACATGATTTTGTTCAGGCTGAGCTCTGCTGCATGTGCAGTGGAAGTCTGGAAGGTGACTGGCTCTGGGAAAGATGCAGGTGACCGACTGCTAGCACGCTCAGCAGCGTTGCCAGGGTCAGTGGAGTCCCAGCCTGAACAGTGGCCAGGAGACTAAGGCCTTCTCAAAAGCGAACTCACTAGACTTGACAAGCTCAAAGGGAAACGTGTGAGCATTTGCACTTTTACTGTCCATACTGCACCTGACAAAAAAACAGAGCCGAGCCCTCAGGATTAAAGCAGCTGTTACAGTTACTAGAAAGTGGGGAAAAACCAAGCAAACAAAAAACCCTGTAGCTTTGTCTAATTTCTGTGCTTCTTGGAAAAGTATGCTTAGTTTCCCCTTCTTATAAAAGGTAGCCAGTCCTATCTCACAGGTTAACCTCACAGACATGTTATTTATGACATCTAACAAATCTGTCATTCTAAATTTCTTTTGGAAAGAAGGACAAGGGCAGAGATGTGCTTGCCAAGTGCAGATTAAGTCAAGATATTAGCAGCACATCCAACCCATTTATAATGAAATGGCTTAATATTAATCCCATCATTAGTAGTGTAATTCTCTAAAGAAGTATGAGAGAGAAGACAGTTAAGAAGAGCAAAGTTCCAGGGTTTGGAAGTGAATCTTATAAGCAGTAATAGCCTTTTAAAGCTATTGAAATTTAATTAGAAAGATGCTGATAATGTAAAACCACCTATAGAACCTGTGTCTCTCCGTATGAGCTGAACGTGGGTAGCAAATCCACCTGAGAAGAAATCACTTCTGTTGCCACCTCTTTGGAAATGTCTGGACACTTTGGGTGCTCCTTTGCGTATCAATTTACCCATGTTTGAGTACTAGTTAACCCTCAGCAAGATGCCCCTTCCAGAAATAGGTGCAAAGAGAAGAGAAGAAACAGAGCATCCTTTTTGGTCCCTGTGTTTGGGAAGTCCTGAATGCTGCGGAGACTCAACTGGAGTGAATATTTTACATGCAGGTCTGGGTATTATCTCTTGTTATCCCACCCAAATATGCAATATTTTGAAAGAAAAAGAATGGAAGCTTCACACAATATATACTGCAAAATGTTCACAAATATTTCCATGATGTAGCTCATATGAGAGGAAACATATCTCACATAGTAAAGGAAATTCAGTTCAATACCAGATGCTTCTAATCTGAATAAGTGAGTTAAGGCCTTGCTAGCACAAAAACAAGCTGTATTTTTATTACTTTGTTGCATTCAGATTCTGTAATGTCTTTTTTTAGAATGTTGATACCAGGGTAAGTGTTGTGAATTGGATTATGGGTTTGCCACTTTGAAATTATTTTTATATTTCTCATGTCGTGATTTGCAGAGAAGTTTCCCTCCCAGACCTCTGTCACACACTTCCGTTCTTCGCCTCCATTCCTGTCTGAAAGGAAACATTTCTGCATTTGAGGCAGACTTCCCCTTCGTGTGTGTGGCAGGGTGTGAAGGGACTTCCGTAACAGCAAACAAAAGGGCTGCATAAACTATCACTACGGTAGGCAGGGATCGCTTCCTCCCACTGCTACAGCACGTACAGTTCTATGGAAAGAAGGAGTAGCAAAGCACGGCAGGAAAGGCAGCACCATGGAACCATGCTATAAGCTGTGCCTTGCTGAAAACACAGCAGTAGTGTTGATAGATTTGCCTACCTACACGTGTTAAAATCCTGCTGAGTTTTGGGGTTTTTTACAAGCAGTTTAATTGCTTTAACAGTGCTCTGTTCCGTATTAAAATAATCTTTCTCAAGATCATTGGTAATTGCCCTTATCTGTTTTGGTTCAGTAATTATTTATTACTGCAGTAAGGGAGGAGGCTTGGTTTTGTTCGACCTGGTATACCCCACTGAAAGGCCCTGTCCCTACCCCAGGAAGTCTGCAAAAGCAATCTTTTTTCTTTTGCACTACTGTCACTTCACCCCAGCTCTGACAGGCTAAGAAAAGTGGGATATTGCTTTATGACTTGCAATTACTAAATTACCACAGCTTTGCAAATTTCTGCTTGCAACTGTGTTCATGCTCTTTTTAATCCATCTGAACTGAGAAGTAAAATTAGCTTGAAGAAACTAAGCACTCATATTAAGTAAGTATATGTAAAAGGCTATGAATTATCATGGTACCCAGCTGACGTACAGTAACATAAATTCCAGTACTTCATTTGCTTTGGATTATATGACCAAGGCTTACACTTGTCTGAGCACGGTTTTTGTGCTGGTGGAACTATTCTAGCCCTCCGTGGCTATTATAATTACATGTGCGTGGTTATACTGATACAAACCTTACTATGGATCCTTTCAGTATTTGCCAATACTTCTTCCTTCACCCTATAGATAATAGTAATAATTGAAAAAACATCTATATGTCCAGGTAGCTGTGCTATAGGAAGGAATCTGCTTCATGTATTACTTTGTAGTGAAAGCAACGTGTGCGAGCATGTGAACGAGCTATTTAAATGGGAACAGAAGTCATGCTTTTTAAAGCAGAAGCTTGACTGTTAGAGCAGCACTAGCCCCTCAGTGGGAAGACCCTGCAGGTCTTTGCAAAGCAGAGGAACGTGGCTCTGTCCATGCCCCAGAGGGGGAAGTTGGGGTGGGGATGAGCGGGGTGGATGCTGAAAGCGTCTACAAGCTAGTGGCAAGGCCGGGCAGCAGATCAGGTCTCCCGAGTCCATACCATTTCTCACTACAGAGCTTTGTGAAACCTGGTTTGTGTTTTTTCTTTTTACTGTTTCTGTGGGCTTGAGGTCTCTAAAAATGGAGACTGATTAGTATCCAGTTCGATGTTTAACCTTGCACGTATTGGATATCACACATACATGGTTTTAAGCTCACACATATCTGTTAACAGCGACGTAGCGACTTGTGGAGCTTTTCCCGTCTACTAACGGTCTTCCTGACAGCTGGGGCTTGATTTTCTGTTTTCCATGTCTTTGCTGTGGAGCAAGGTGCTTTGTGTGACAATTAGTTTTTAAGATGCCTAATTGTCTTTAGACTGCTGAATCCCACAGAACTCCATTTCACCTAAATGGTACCATATAAGCCACATCTATGCATAACATGCGCTGTGACTGAGGAGTGCTCACTAACCAGTCCTGAACAGCAAAGCCAGCTTTATCCCCAGTTTTATTCTCTCACCAGCTTTGACAGTTGCCATCCCAGCAGTGAATCCTTTGCAGCTGATAGTGTCCAGAAACACTTCTGAGAGGTTTTAGAAAGGGTCCCAAATACTTTCCTCCGTGGGTAGCACCACCATCTCAACTTCTGCAATAGAGCCTCTGAAAACTGTGTTCACCTTCTTGGAAGGCTTTAGCCTCTCTGTAAGTTACTTTATTAATAATGCATAATTTAATTTTTTCTATTACTGACTTAAATAAAATTTTAAACGCTGCATTAAGGTGTGATATATGAGATGAAAGCTGCTCAGAGGAAATTCACTAAGACTCGCTGTTCATTTTCTACTTCTCCCTGCTGCCTCATTTTGTATCGCTGGTCATAACTAATACTGACCAAACTTTCTTTGACCAGATTTTGTCATTCCCAACAGCGACAGGTACCATTGTCAGCAGTGGCAGCAGCTGTACAGATGAGCAGAGGAAAGGGAAGCTCTGTCTGAACTTCTTCATCCTAAGCTCTGTGCTTGGGCATAGCACAGAGTTGGGACCTATCCCAACCCTGATTCGCACTACATCTTGCTCTTTCTAGGACATCTCTTGCAGGGATGCTCAGCCTCACCAAGGTGCCTGAGCACTTAATGCTTTTCACTTTGTGCTGTTAAATGAATCGCGGTTCAATTCCAGCTACCACAGCTGCAGCACAGTACAGGCACAGCACTTCGAAAGGGTTTGTATACCATAGTTTGAGAACCCCTGACACAGAGCAAGATGAAGTCAGAGGTGAAAGCTACTTCAGAGACTGTACTGATTCCTGGGTTTAGTTTGCAAGAATTGGGCCTGGTAGCTATTGAAAGTAATAGAAAAGATCCTCTTCTGCAGACAGTACAGCAGGGCTTGCTGTGTGAGGTGTCTGCCAAATTGATAGCTGTGCAGACCAAGCCCTCTCATTCATGGGAGAGTAACATCATACACTGGTACACACAGTATGAGCTTTTTCTTGTCTTGCCAATATGCTGCGGTTCTCACCCAAAGGGCATCATTTGCAAGGAGAGCAAGTATTTCGTGTGCATCCTAAATGCAGTCCTGAGTATTTTTGCTATTTGAGAGGCCTGGAAAAAGAGTTTGCTATTTCCCTTAGCATAATCCTTTGTTTGATTTTAATGGCATGTGCCTGAGTTTCTTTCCTATAATTCAGTGTGATATTGTATAATCCCTCAACCTCATCCTTTTACTCCCTTCCACCAAATACATTTAAAAAAAAGTTTTCTAGCTCCTTATCCTATCAATGCTTGAGAAGGGGTCTTCAATCTTCTGTCTTAGTAAGAGCTGATACTTAATTACACGCCTCCTAATCTGATTAGCAGAGCTTTAATCCTAATCTTAAAGATGTTTGGAGTATTTTTATTGAAATCAACAGTCTGAGACTGGAAGCTGTGTTGCAATAAAAAGCTGTACAAGGTGCAGCTGACAGCTATGGCACAGTTCCAGTGCTGTTGGTGCTGACGTACAAAAGGGTTCTTGTGTTCCACCTATCAGTCAGTTACCTGGAGATAAACTCAGTAACAGATACACATCTTGTCCTCCTCAAGAAATGCTTCTAGAAAAGTTACTTCTCATAAGCACCGACCTTTCTTTTAAAGAAAGAGATAGTGTTGATGCCCTGCAGTTGGCTGGTTTTGTACTATGTTTGTAACAAACATGTTGAAATTACATCTGATATAGCTCAGTAACAGCAGCAATAGGCTTCAGTTGTTTGATCCCAGAACAAACCACCTTACAGCAATTCACAGAATGGCTGAGGTTGGAAGGCACCCCTGGAGATTATCTGGTCCAGCACCCCTGCTCAAGTGGGGACAGCTAGAGCAGTTTTCTCAGGACCATGTCCTGTTGGGTTTTTAATACCTCCAAGGATGGAGACTCTACAACCTCTCTGGGAAACCTGTGGCAGTGATCAGTCACACTCACAGTAAAAAAACTTTTTCTTAGGTTTAAACAGGATTTCTTCGGTTTCAATTTATACCCATTGTCTCTTGATTTCCCCTTCATAAACCCACGCTGACTACTCCTAACCATCTTCTTGTCCTGTCCTTGTCTTGAAATGACTTCCAGGAGGATTTGCTCCATCATCTTCCCAGGGACTGACGTGAGGCTGACTGGCTTGTTGTTCCCTGGATCTTCCTTCAGTTCCACAATGTCATTAAAATGCCTCTCACAGTGCCAGTGGTGACAGCTGGTGTGGAGCTTGATTATAAATTGAGGGGCCAAAGAACATTGCAGCACCTTTCCAATGCTGCACTCTAGGTAGCTCCACAAATAACAGTACAGTAAAAGGCAATGCTTGTGCTTTGAAGGATGGAAGATAGCAGATTCCTCACTACTAGAAGTTTTCTGTAAATGGGACAACATTGTTTAAAATTACAATAGCTGCTGATACAGTGTTCTCTGTTACTTGTAAACATAGCTGGATCTCAAGTGTAAAGCAGCGTTCATTGGGCTATGAGGGACTGAGGAGTAGCTCATGGGTACGTTGCTCTCCTACTGAATTCAGGCAAGTTTCCACCCTAGATTTAATTTAGAAGTTGAGAAAATTCATAAATTCAAAGCAAGACACAGCTGAACCTGCAAAATTTTGCATGATTTCCAATGAAACCGTGCAATTCCAGGGAGCTTAACCTGATCTCTTTCCCAAGTTGTAATGTGGTTTCATGCTCATAAAATTCAGTCCAGTTTTGCTGAAAGTTTTATGAACTTTGTTCAATCTGGGAACTAACTCAATTTTCAGGCAGATAACATAATACCTAGATAGACAGTGTGTGGGTGGGAAGATGGATATGTGGCAATGACATAGCTTTTCATATCTGTTTGAATTAATATTTTAGAAAACAAGAACATTAACAATAGCTGAAAAACTAACTTCAGAATCAATTTTGTTCAACATAGCTTGGGTCAAATATCTGCAGCCCAAAGCTACGGTAGTTTCTGTCTTTAATGCCACTGCCTGGAAACCAAATGTGAATATTCAGAGTGCATCCACAGAGGCACCCGCTTCCTGGCATTCCCCCATACCCACTCACTCTTCCTCAATAGCTGAAACTTCCACAAGAGAGATTGCACGTTTTTGGTCAATTTATTTCTGATAGATGATAAAATCTCACTGCCAAAGATGGTGAAAAAAAACAAAGATGTTTACCAAGCAAATAAAAAGTACAGAAGTAAGGAAGTGAAGGCTGTGGGATTCCTGTCAGCTTGATACTGGTAGTGGAAAGTCCAGGCGTGCAGGGTGTTTCCAGCTTATACCTTACCTCTCATAGCTGTTCTGTCAAATCGCTCTTTCCTGATGTTTAATAATCAGATCAACCGTAGTTTAGGGCTGTATATTTTCTCCTCTCTCTCTCTCTGCGCCTATTCATGATGATAAGGAGATCATTGGTGCTGCTGTACTTGCCAAACCCCAAAGTAAAAGGAATTCTGGTCCCCTGGTGGGTTCAAATCATAGGGTCCGTGCCCTGAACAGCTGAGTGGTGTTGCTCTGTGCTGTTGCACGGCAGTGGCAGTGGACTGAGAGCCGTGTAACCCCTAGATAGCTGGCATGTATATGGCATGTCTGTAGTGGTCACTGCGGCTGATATTTGGGCAGAGCTCAGCCTGTGAAAAAGGCTGTGGTTATGCATATTCAACTACTGATTAAATGTAAACTTGCTATGTAAACGCACACTCTTCATAGGGCATTTTCATTTGCTGGGTATTTTTTTTGTTTGGCAGATCATAAATCACTGGCATGTTAAAAATCAGTTAATGTAAATTATGTAAAATCCTTCATGCAATGAAATAATTTTCAAAATTATATTCATGTTATTAGGGCAGTTTTCCCACCATGAAATCATTTTTCAGATGACTTGACTCAGTAGACAAAAGAAGCAGTTGCAGTAATAAGGCACCGTTTGTGTTGCAAGAGCTGATTGGAAAATCTAAAGGCAAGAGCTCTGTAATGTTTTAAATGATTGAATTTTGAATTGCAGAAAAGACTGTGGCTATTTTTGACCGTTACAAAACAAGCTGGTTTGTTTTTTGAGGTGCATTATCAAATTCTTTCCACAGTTCATATGTAAAGTATATTAAAACCATTGCATCCTGATTGAAAGAGAACTGTAGTTTCCCTTAATTACTGAAGGAAGGAAAGTTGTCCTTCAGAGATTTTTTTAAAACTGCAAAAAATGTAAATTTACTTCCAAGTTTTCCTTCACTGCAATAACATGCAAAATTTTGGCTTTCAACGTTCTTAAGGAACTGTATTGCAAGCGCAGAGGAAATGCTTTTTTCTTCCTTATAAAAGATCTGCCACTGTTTTGGGGCCTGTTTTGTCATGGTAGCAATTCATAAATGAAAAGGTAGCAATTCATAAATAATGCAGTTGTATGTGTTTACACAAAAGCTTAAGAGAAATTAATCAGATGTACCCAAACACTTCCAGCATTGCTTCCACCTCCATGTTCCGGGGCAAAGTAAATGTGTGGGTCAAGCTCTATGGGCGCTTGGTAAGAACGATGCAAATGTGCCGGCTGCTGTCAGACCCGCCGGATGGGGAACGTTGCTGTTCAGCGCTTCCAGAGCAGGGCTCGCCTGTGACCTGCCTTTCGCCACCACCTAAGGAAGTAAAGAGCTACTTTGAGCTTCTTTATTCCCTCTCTGGGGGGCAGCTGCTCTTCCCTTCACTGAAGAGCAGGGCCTGAGCTCCCTGCAGAGCTAAGGGGACCATAAAGAGTAAGCTGGGCACAGTCTGGGACACGGGTCATTGTCCCTGGGAACTGAGAGAGGGGAAGCTAGAGAGAGGACTGTAATCGTGGCCCAGCTCTGGAGCAACCGGTACCATCTTGAAGATGAGAACATTGACTCATCATTTTCTTCATTCATTCACCTTAACCCAGACTAAGGCACAACTTCAATGTGGTTTCAAAGAAAGAGCAAAAATAATATGTAGTCTGCAAAACAAAATGCTTTTGTGGATGGGTCTGTAGTTCAGGTTAAACCAGGGCTTTTCACACTTGAAAGTCATTTCAGATTCAAGTGTGAATGTAAAGTGAAAAGGCCATTTTTGAAGCAATGCCCTGTGCAGATGCTCTTGTTCTGTAACAGGTGTACACATTTTGATATTGATTAATCCCTTTTCAAAAGTATATTATATTTGCATGGCAAGAACGAGGGTGTCCACAAAAGGAGCTAGTTAAGAAACAGCTACTACACAAGGGCTTCTTTCACAGCGGCTCTTTGGCCGAAGTCCTGCAGCAGATGGGCACATGCAGCTTTACTGGTCTCTCTTCTGGAGGGCTATTTGCTCTCTCTTTCCCCGTTCTGAACGAAGTGGTGGTGCACAGCCGACACACAAAAGAGTTAATTGCCAGAGTCAGCCCTGGGAAGTTGCTAAGCAACATTGCTGGGCCCTGGCATCAGCTCAGCCACCAGCCACTTCTGCTGCCACATGATGCCTGTGGTCCAGCTCCCTCCTTGCACAGTGCAGCAGGGAAGTGCTCTGAAAACTTAGCTCACTTCCTCAGATCCTATAGTCTAATTAAGCTCACCTAACGGAAGTAACTATTTTGTAATTTGGCTCCAGTTGCTTAAAAATTATTCCGAGTATGAAGTTTGTATGCTAAAACTGATTTATTCAGTTAATATCCATTCATTTTAGATGTTTAAATCTGTCATTCCTACTTGAGATGAGCTGATTGGCTTTTATGATTTTAAAGTATTATTGTAATAAGTAAACATAAGCATTGACATCACGTAAGTCTGAAATGGGATAAACATCTATCCAGTCACTGCAGTAAGTATGCTTTACAGAACTGAGCCTGAGATTTTCCAATAAATTACCACATATTTTGCAGCCTGGCATCCTAATCAAAAACAAGGCTATCGGGGAACTTGCAACCTTTGGGTAAATCAACAAGTACTGAAATCATTACAAATGCAGGACTGTGTACTCTGTTACCCAGACTGAGTACAGATCAAGAATTCTGGGCTACGTCATCTGCTCTTAATGGAGGCATAACACTAGTTCATGTGCACTGTGGATTTTGCCCTCTGGGTGGAAGGTTGAAGTCCTGAATACTCTTGAGACAGTAGCAAAACTCCTAATCAGTAATACATCTATTGTTATATCTATTCTCAGAACAAATCATTCTGGGACTGCCAGAGGTAATAAAAACTGCATTTTTATGGGCTAGTGTCCTGCAGTGATTTTGAGGTCTGACTGAAGACAATGTCACTTAGCGGGTTTGCTTTCTCTGTGGATTCTTTGGTGTCAAGCAAAGTAAAACTCACACTGCAGCTTCTCCCCCTTGCCAAGGTGCTGTACTGTCTTGCTCTTTTTACCTGTCTGCGCTTACAAAACTTGCAGGAACTTAATTATTGGTCAAGTTCGGCTGAACTTGGACTGCTCAGAAGCTACTGGTGGAAAGATAAGATAAACAAGCACACAAAAACTATGAGTAAAGAGGTTTCTTCTCCTTAGGGAACCAGCCTAAAATCTTAGTAACCACAAAGGATCTGTTCTCGTATAGGTTCCCTGTCTATCAAATGTACACGGATTTCAGCCTGAGGAAGGTACCTTGCATGAATAGGTTTGCATCCAAATTCTAACCCCTCGTTAAAGTGGTTTGCTACTCAGTTTTTTGGGATAAGTATTTTGTATAAATATTGATAATCCTCATTTTCTAAGTCCACTTATGACACCTTGTTAGCAAGTTTAGTGATATCACTGTTTTAGCATATTTGATTTTTCAACTTTGAATTTTTGGATTCCTAAAAACTGCCATGGGCAGTGCAGGCATCTGCAGAGTGAATTTATGTTTACTGGCAATAAAAATTCTTTTCCTCATTGCCTTTTCTAGGTTTTTAGGAAGAGTTGATGGTGCTGTAGCAGTTTGCAGGTCACAGGTAGAAATGGCTACTCTAAACTTGCCCTTTTTACTCCATTTGATTATATTGTGTTTATATTCAGCCACATCTTGAAACTATTATCAGCTAAAGTCTGAACAACATTCTATAATATTTAGGTAGAATTTGTTTGCATCCTTTGATTTTCAAGCAAATCTGTACTCCCTTGGTCTGAATCAGGTTAAGTATGTGTGCTGCTGTGGGAAGTGGAACCACATTTCTGGAAATCAGAGTGAAAGTAAGAAGGGTAACAGCAAAATATTTCCAGGATCAGTTACATTTTAATGATGATTACAGCAGAGTATAATACTGAGTAGCATCTTGTACAGTGACAAGTACACAAGACTGCTGTGGAAGTAATTCTGGTCTTGTTCAGGTTAATGGGAGTTTTACCATTGACTTCAGTGGAATCAGGACTTATGTTTGGGTTTTTTTATTATGGTTTTTTCATATTTACACCACTAGACAGCATAGAAGATTGACAGAAATCCAACATACTCTGCTCTTGTTAGTATTGCTGTTCTTCCTCTCTTTTTCTCTCAGTGTTTTTTAAATTTCAGTATAACGCTTCTCAGCTAGCCTTTATTTAATTTCTTATCTTTATAGACCGACTCCATGCATCCTGTTACTGTTCACACAGTAATTACAGACTTCTTTTCTTCTGAGCAGACAGTAAATACATTGCGCTTTTTGTGTTTGGATGTGGAGTCTGGAGTAGCCCTGGGGTCATCCGAGATCCATGAAGGAGCAGCAATAGCACTGTGCCTTGGCTGGCAGCTAAAAACTGTTCTGCATCAGCCTCTTTAGTGCAGAAGTGGTTACGTTGGGGGACTGGTAATGACATAAGGAGCCTCTTCCAGAAATGTGCTGGAAAGGGGCTCACGAGAACATCTTGTTAAAATATCACTTTTATAAGTGAAAATTTCTTTGCCTCAGAGATCAGTCCGTTTCCACGTATCATTTAATCATGGCTATGAAAGATGACTTGTCTCTGAGGCTAATAAAAATATTTTTACTTCTGACATACATTACATTGTTTTTAAAAAAAAAAAGAAAGAAAAAGGAAGTGATATGACACAGAAAAATTCTCAGTGAAAGGAATTCAATTGAGTACTCCCCAAGAACATTAACATTGCTGATTCCCCAGGTAAAGTCCCCTATCCCTCATGTCTACTGTCACAAATTGGTCCATCAAGAACACCATCAAAACGAAGAGTATTTTCACCCATAAAATGATTGCAGATTGGTGGTGTTTTCTTCACTGATTGTGGCAGGGAGATGACAAAAAATTTCTATTATTAAAGCTAATAAATGGGGTAATCACTATCACCACAATCCTGTTTTCATCAAATAAATGAATCCCATTTGTACTGATTAACCACTGATGGCATGCTGAACATTAAACTAAGCAAAGAGAAGATACAGGATGAAATCCTGGTCCCGCTGGAGCCACTGGAAGTGTTAAAAATTCTACTGACTTCAGAAGGGTAAAACATTGAGATTTAGTTTGGGTCTCTGCTCAGGGATTGTGCATCTTAGAGACTAGCAGGCATGGCACTGAGAAACGCATACTTGAAGTTAGGTTCCCATGTGCCCATTTAGGCCCTGAAATAAATAGCCTAATTTTCAAAAGCATTGAGTACTTACCAGCTGGTGCTGATGAGACCATTCCAATGAACAGTTCACTGTAGCTCATTCTAATGTACACAGACCAGTGAATATTTATCCCAAATAAGCATTGTTCACTTTTTTCTTTTCACGTCTGTCAAAGACATTGCAAAAAGACTTTGAGTAAAAAAAAGTAACAAAACCCCAGCTTATCAAAAAAGATACTGTAGAACTCACCCTTTCTCTTTGGTATTTTCTTCCCCTTACGTTCAGGTATAAAATAAAATGAGGATTGGCAACTTGACTGCAGAATTACCAGCAGATGAGAATCAACGATCTGTTCCCTGCTGCATGGCCTGGATCCTCCACTGGGAATGCAACAAAAAAACTGACTCTGGAGCATGACTTGAACATACTAATGAGAAAAGATATTCAGTATTTTATCAAACTCTCTCATTTTTTTCTTCTGTGCACTGTAGGAAAGCATTCTGATGATCAAAACTGGTGGGTTTTAAGTGTCCTTCACAGGCTAAGATGATCAGTGCTGCTGGAATACTGAATATGAGTTTTTCCATAAGTATGAATGAAAAGTCATTGTGGCAATGGGAGGATGTTGAACATTGAGATGTGTAAAAAATAAGTAAACAAAGACAAGAAAAGGATTGATGGAAGACATCAAATCCCTTTAAAAGTAGGGTCAGTTTTATAATACAATGATCATAGGTCAAAAAAGAAAATTTCCAGCATCTTAGTTGATCCTTGGTAGTGTTGTACAAATAGACAACCTCAGGTCTGTTCCATAAAATTTAACTCAGATCGATTTGAATCTCTTGTTCTTTGAAAAGTGGCTGTCATCTACCTCCGTGTGTGTTTATTTAGTAACACCTAACCTGCCATTTAAAGTGTTGCAACAGTGGCTTAACTGATGTCTTGTTTTAAGTCTATTTAAATTGAACCATTGCAGTCTTGTGTAGATGCGCTTAAATCAATGTATAGCTGCCATATAAAATTCCACCCTTTGAATTAAGCTAAAGGAACATAAGCCAGTTGTAAATCAATTTAACTGTGTCTGCCTGTGGATTTGCTTCATGTTTAATGAAATTGATTTAAAGAAACAATCGTAGTGAAACCACTGCCATTTTCTTTTGCAGCCAAAGCCTATATGACATTGATTTATTTGGAACTAGAACTCTTCTGGCATACATATTGAATAGCCAGCATAGCTCTGCAGCTGCACTGTTGAACATCAACCTGAATTCTTGGTCTTGTTATGAATTTGGCTAATAAATTTTCTTGCATGAAGCCATGTTCCTCCCTCAGTGAGATTTAACCCATGCATTTGTCTTGCCAAATGGGTTGGGATTTCTCTTTTGAGAGTAATCTGATTAATTTAATCCAAACAGGATTTCACCCTATGTTTTTGTCCTGCCAGAAGTAGCATAGGCTCCTCATATCAGCAGTTATGTTCTTAACATAATAGTCTAGCTTTTCAGTTTGATTTATGAACACACAAACGAGGAAAATTTTAAATTCAATCAGAACAAATGGCCATGTATTATCTAGTCAGGATGTTCTGGTAGGGTTTCCATCATATCTAGGAAATTGATGCTTCCATGAATTTATGGCTTCAGATGACAGCGGTCTTCAGATTGGTCCTGATGAAATTACAACATTAGTTCTAGGATTGTAGCTCCAACCATTTGTACTTCTGAAAGTTGTGTAAAGGTTAATTCATCCTCGTGCATACGTTTATCCTTTAGTGAACTGAGTTTTGTTTTCCTATCCAGAGTTCATAAGCGTTTCTTATACATGTGATTCATTTTGGTGAATACCTTCAAAAGGCAGCAAGAAAGGAAAAGTTCAGACTTGCGTATCCCCAGTCCCTGAAGTCTTATCTGAAAATCACATTTACATCCATGAGAGCCATATATAAAAAACCCAATAGGTACCTATGATTTTGTCTAGACTTTTTTTTCCCAAATATGCCAGTTATTCTAATAACAGCTATTACCACTCCCTGCAGACTTTACCTGGCTTGTAGCCGTAGACAATTACAGCTACAGTAACGCTGCTGCTAGTGTTGTGCTCATCGGTGTCACACGTCCTGCACACCAGTAAGAAATTCAGTAGGAGCATGGGGATGCTAAGCTAAAGAAAAATTAGTAGTGGTGTGGCCTTTCACACCCATTTGATCTGGAGTAATTTATACATCTAATAGCAGTTAATTTTGTACATGCTCATTATTTCATAACTGTACTGCAGGGCAATACTAGATTTCTTATTTCACAATGCCAGATCCTAATGAATCTTTTCTGTAGCATATAATGTATTATTTCTCTGTGGTGGTCTCTTCTTTGTTGTCCTGACTTGTAGTTTTCTGTAAGCACTCTAAAGTGAACTTCAATAAAAACACAGATCTGGAAAGGAGAAAACAAATGCAGAGCACAAGCTACATATATCTCAACTCATGCTAGAGATATACCAAGTGCAAATCTGTCTGCCAGCCAGTGCCCTCTCAGGGCTGTCATTCCCAGCATAGTGTAAGCTTACCATTCTCAGTATAACACTGATGCAAGCATCCAAATGCTTTGAGATTTTGAAGGGGGGAAATTTGGAAAAGCGTCTTGGATTTGCTGCGAGTACTTTCTTAAAACCTGCTTTGATACAGTTAACTTCAGTAAAATATCCAAATGAAGGAATGTGTCCAAGAGAATAATCAAAGATATAGAGTTACTGACTCAGCATGTTTCATTACCAAATATGGAAGTTTTCAATCCAATTTCTTGTTTGTTAGCATCAATATTGAGATTCAGACCACTATGGTGTCTGGAGACAAACCCTTCTTGTTCTGAGCTGTTCCTACCTGTCTCTGATCTAGACCCAACTTTCCCCATCCCTTGTTCCTTGTCCTTTGTATGCATTTTAGGCCTACCAACTCAGTTTCTCAAATCAAAACAGCCCACTATCCTGCTTTCATCTCCTCTTCCCCATGTTTCTAGTCCCAGATCTTACTCCTTCCCCCTGACAGGACACAGCTGCCTCTCCTTATCCCAAACTTATTGCCCAGCTCCTGCTGCCGCCTCTTCCTTCAGTCTCATGCCCTCTGGAGTCTCTAAAAATGGTTTAATTCTCAAATGACTGGTCCATGAAGCAATGGTAAGTAGTCTAGGAAATAATTTCATTTTCAGATAAAGTGTGTTTTCAGTTCAGATGGTGACCCACAAGGAATTCAGATGGTTGAGAGGCCTTACTGAGCAGAAGACTTAGGAACTTCTGCTTTAGAATGCATTTCCACGGTTAATTTGACAATAAACTTTTTCTTGCCACGTATGTGACTTTTAAATATGTAGAAAGGTTTTTTCAATCTCAGATTTATAATCCATTGGGTTGGCAAAATCTTCTATGAATTCCTTAACTGTGCACTTTGGCCTGATTTCATCTTTCATCCAAACCACCAATTCTATTTCTGTTCCCCTAACCCATCTATTTTTACACAAGGACTTTGTGTGTTACATTCTGCACTATGCTGGCCATCGCACTCTCAATCTTCCCTTTATTCGGTCACGCAGTTTCCAGAGCATTGTCTTCCCAAAAACTTCTGTCTCCCATGACCCTGTTTGCAGGCCAGCAGCTTCTCTTCTCAATTCTTACTTAGTCCAGTGCTATTGTCTTTAGTCTCTACCTGGCACTTATCCCACTGCTTCCAGGCACATACATCTTTTCCTTGCCTTTTTCTTTTTAAAGTATTCTTTCTCTTGTTGCTGTCAAATATAGCTCCCTCCTTGTATAGGTTCTCCTGCAGAATCAGAGCTGTGCTTGCCTCTCTGTTCCAGCACCAGCCTTTGCCGTGCTGCTTGTTTATGCTGCTACTCGCTGTTCACCATCACATTCAGCAGAAGCAAAGTATCTCCCGGCCACAGCAGTGTAAAAGCATACACTAATTTTTTAAAATGACAAGGTTTATCACATTCTCTTTGGAGAACTTGTATTCTAGCCTGTTTGGGGAAGCCTTTTAAATTATTTTTTCTACAAAATCAGAAAAACAAATGAAAAGTACCTTTTTTTTTTTGCATGTTCCCAAATGCTGCATGCTTCCCAGGATCTCAGATAGAACTATGCAATTAGGCAATTTTAAAGCTTGTCAAAGCTGCAGACAATACAAGGCCAGACAATACAGCATAGACATAACACATTAGAGTGAGTGTTACAGTTATAAAATAAGAGGAGATGTGCATAATAGGGAAAGGAGTGAATCGAGGGCAGGGGGGGAAACGGAGGGCTGAAATTCCTTCAGCAGTCTCAGTGGTTCTTAAACAATTGTATCTAGCTGCATGCTCCAAGTGTTTTTGAATTTGTCTCATTGCTCTCTAGGGTGGAAAGCTGCTCTTTCTGTGCTGTTCCTTCAGAACAGCCAAACACCCTTTTTTCTCAGGCTTATTTTACTCTTTTCTGTAAATTCATACACTCGATGCAGGCATGATCTCTGCAGCCATTAAAACCCAAAGTCGTTGTGGCCTGATGTAATACATTTCAGCAAAAAAGCATAGTGAATGTGATTTTTCGGCAGAAGTTTGTCTACTAAAGACCACTTCAATTCTTGGGTCTCTCTCTGTTCCTTCAGCTGCCTGACTGCTGGACAGTCCCGGGCAATACTTACCAGTGCCCTATTTTCTTTATTATGGCGCTCTCAGGCAATAGAGAAAAAGGCCTTTGCCAGCTCAAACTCCATAGTGTGTCTGATAAAGTTGATATTTATATTTTTGTATGAAGCTGTCTGCAAGCCATAAAGAAGTCTCTTATTACAACATATGCTCTGCCACTGGGACCCTTTCAAGGGGTGACCTGCTTTCATAAAGAGCTTCAGGCTGGTGCAGTTGTTCATTAGCAAAGTGTTGTAGGGCATTCTGGGACCTGTGACAGTCCAGGAGTATCTGATCTAGTTTCTTATTTTTAATTATCTCTACAGTAGTAAAGGCAGCAAGTCAGAACACTGCTTAGCATTGGGAAAAGGAGAACACATTTGCCATTTTGCCTATAATAATTTGGATTTCTTCAAATGATAGACAGGTTGCTAACCAGAATCGCACAGGAGACCTCCACAAATGCTATTAATTTCTGTTTAATAAGTTAGGAGGGTATATGCAGACAGGCATCAGAAAATATAGACATATTTATGTAGAATATTCGTTTTTGTACTTAATCTTTCTGCAGCAGCTCAGGGACAGATGACACTCCCTGTTCACCTCACTGGAGGATCTCAGGGTTTAAATAAGGCTTCTCTAGCTAGTTAAAATTTCTTGGCAGTTTATTACGTTGGTCCTTAATTGCATTCATTTCCCTGTGGAGATTCCTTTGAGAGAGATTCTCCATTACATGGCTGCTGGGAGATTTCCAACAATTCACATTTTTCCCCATTAATTTCAGACTCAAATATTGACTCATTTTGGGAATGAAGTGATAACGGGACTGAATTTCTGGTTTGGAGAGTTGGATATATGTACTATGGGGTATTAATCAGTAGGGCAAGTCCTGCCTGACTAACCTAGTGGCCTTCTGTGATGGAGTGACTACCTCAGTGGACATGGGAAGGGCTACAGATGTCACCTATCTGGACCTCTGTAAGGCCTTTGACACGGTCCCCCACAACATCCTTCTCTCTAAACTGGAGAGGTATGGATTTGATGGCTGGACTGTCCAGTGGGTGAGGAATTGGTT
>NW_008825614.1:594305-595337 GCF_000699105.1 Pygoscelis adeliae
GAGAGTTGGGGTTGTTCAGCCTGGAGAAGAGAAGGCTTTGGGGAGACCTTATTGCAGCCTATCAGTACTTAAAGGGGGCCTGTAAAAAAGATGGCGGCAAACTTCTTAGCAGGGCCTGTTGTGACAGGACAAGGGGGAATGGCTTTAAAGTAAAGGGGGGTAGATTTAGACTAGAAATAAGGAAGAAATTTTTTACGCTGAGGGTGGTGAAACACTGGCACAGGTTGCCCAGAGAGGTGGTGGATGCCCCATCCCTGGAAGTGTTTCAAGGTCAGGTTGGATGGGAATCTGAGCAACCTGATCTAGCTGAAGATGTCCCTGCCCATGGCAGGGGGGTTGGACTAGATGACCTTTAGAGGTCCCTTCCAACCCAAACTATTCTATGATTCTATGATTCTATATACTATTAATTTATGCCCCATTGGATGACCCTGTAATGTTTGCTGTCTAGATGAACTCTCAAAGTTTTTGCTTCGGAAGCAAATCGAAAGGAATAATGTGATGATGGCTTAATGCCTCTGAAGATAATGAAAGTGTCAGAGACTCTTTAGCTTATGATGTGAGAAGGTGGTGAGAATACAAGATCTGAATGCTGGAATTAAACACAGGCTGAAACCCAAAAGTTTGTAGATGGTGAAAGACAAACCTCCTTTTCTCCATGTAAACCTAAAATACCACATTATGGTCACTGGATTGCATGCAGTGGTACAAATAAGTTATCGATGGCTGTCAAAGAGTTAACAAATCCAACTTGATTTGGATGCGAAACACAACCCAAAAGCTTTTTTCAGGCTCATTGCTAGGACTCATTCTGTCTGTATCAGTTTCTAACCAGTTGTCTGCCAGCACTGTGAAAAGAGATATCAATTTGAAGTTAAAACATAGCATGGCATCCCTGCTTTAGTCAGGGAGCATAACAATATTAGGGCTTTCCTCAATGTCACTCTCCAAAAATAACTCTTAAACTGTCCAAGTGCCTTTTTAAGAAAAAAAGTTTACAGAATGGCATGTAGATCCCTGTGACAATGTCCT
>NW_008825614.1:595361-620513 GCF_000699105.1 Pygoscelis adeliae
ATACTGCCCTCTCCTACGATGATGAAAGCTTCTGTGCTGTGCTACCATAGCTCCTGGCAATGTTTGAGTAAGTAGCCCCACCACACCCGTGTGCTCATACCCAGCAGGTCCTTGTGTTCTGAGAATTGAAAAGATTCTTTCATTTAATCAGAAATCTTTGGACAATGTTAATAATTCACCATTTTTTATTATAGAGGGCTACTGTTCTACCCAAAAGGGCTCTTTAATCAGGCCTTTCAACCTTAATCAGCTGAGAAATGCCTGCTTTTTCAACTAATTCCCAGAAATAATGCCTGTCCGTAAAGGAGGGATTCAGCCTGACATGAATGTACTTTTTGGAAATCATATTGCTATTAGCCAGAGCTTGCTACTTATCTGGAAATAAGAGCCTGCAATGTCAGTTAGATCACAGGCATTCGTATTTTTTTCTCAAGTTCACTTAAAATGTCTCCATAATGTTAATTTAACTTTTCAGTAGGGCATATTTGGCAGTCTGTGTTACAGGTTGAAGGGGGGTTGCTTCTTTAGTTTTCACTAGCAAGTTTATTTTCCTCCATAAAATTTTTTAAATATGTGTCTAACAGAAATGTATAATCCCCAGAGTGTTCCTTGGATGTGTTTCCATTCAGAGCGTTACAGATGCTCAGTCAGAGAAAATAGTTGTAGCAATACAGGAGGCAGCTAGAAAATTAACAAGCTATTGCAAAGCAGAAAGAAATCTGCACGAGTACAGAACCCAAATAATGGCAAAAGTATGAATAATCTTCATCTATTGGATATATGAACTTCCAGGTAATACTTACCTGTACATCTTTGAAATGTAATTCCAGCACCATCGTAGTTTTGGCTGGCTTACAAGATTGGGGGCTAAATGTGCCCATAAAGTAAATCAAACTACCAAAGCAACCACAACAGCCATGTGTATAATTTTTTATACATACCTATATATATATATAAAAAAAAAAAAGCTGGAAAGGCATATACATAATACACATATAGATCAGCAATGATCCATTAGATCCATTTTCACCTTGATGTCAGGGCCCTGCAGGCACCACCAAGCTCTGCAACCTCTTTTCCCACCCTGGGGTTTTGGCTGTTGCGACACAGGCAGGTGATGTTGGGTCAGGCTGCTGGGAAAGCAGCTAGCTTGGGAGACGGAGCTGTGAGAAGCCTTGCTGGGGGCTTCCCCCTCTAGCTTGGGAGCCAAATTTAGCTCAAGCCTCAGCCTTGGTCCTTGTTTGAGCTATACGGCAGGAGTGCCCTGCCTGGCCGTGCACCTCGCTGATCCTGACTATGTCTTCATGACTTGACTTCCTGGCTTGGTGCCACGGAGCTGCTCCGCCATTGTGGACGTGTCTGGAAATCACGGGACTCTTGGCTGACCCCGGCTAACATGAGCAGGCCCTCTCAGCTCCCCTTGCACTGGTACCATGGTTCTGACCCCTTGTTGGTGAGGACACTGCCCCAGCCTGTCTTGCAGTTGCCCTCAGCTCCCTGCAGCCTGACTTTGCTGCTCCTTGACATTTGGTAATATCTCTTCATTCATCTGCTAAATATCACATTGCAATGAAAAAGCAGCACTTAGCATCTCAAACAAGCGAACTAACGTGTATTTGAGATGGAGGCAGGGGTGGGCCATGGTGAGAAGATGTGACATCCTGGTCAGGATTTTTTCCAACACATAGCACCTTCTCTGATCATTTGGTATTTCTCTCATGGGAGGATAGCAAGCACTTTGTAGGGACGTGGAAAATGCAGGCTTAGAAAAATTGGTGGTTTTTAACTGATGTCAAAATATTCCTGCCTATTGTCGCTTCCTCATAATACGTTTGCCGAACAGCACATAAGTACTTGTAACAGAGACTTGGGCTTGAACTGAGGTATTTGATACTGTGGGAGCTGTATCTCGTGACAATGAGACTTTACATGCAAAGATTATTTCCTTTCCCGTATAAAAGCCAGATAGAAATGACTGAAGAAAAATAAGCCTATGGCCACAATTTGTAAATTTTTGTATTAAGGCTCCTGTTAGTGCGTTCCATGTGCCTCATTGTTATACTCAAGGTCTGAGCATTTTTGAGGAGCTCTGACTAGAAAATAGGGATAGGGAATCTCAGATCCGGGTGAGAGGGGGTGGGAAAACAGGGGAAGGGACTGGGCCTGTGGAAGAGAGGGGACCGGTAGGAGCAAAGGGGGAGCATTTGAGGTGGAAAAAAAAAAAAGGTAATGAAAGAAAGACAGAGAAAAGCTCTAGATGGATAGAAATCACAGTACTCCATGTCTCAGCAACCTGTATTACTTTTATTTACTTTCAGCCCCCCCATCAGTGCATTATTCAGGTTATTCACACATCACATGGTGCCATTTTGCAAATTCTATGCTTCCGACAGGTGGACTCGCAAGCCTCTGGGGACTCCGAGAAACCAGACAGGATGGCACAGAGGGGGTTTCTGCAGGCACTCCTTTTCAAAAGCAAAGTTAGTGCTTTCCTGCAGGGAAACCATCTCTTTGGTGTACTTCAGTGCTGAGATAACATTGCACTATCTACAAACAAATTACCTGTATTGATCTGTCCAGTTAGGTGTGCCTTCCAACATGTCATTAACTCCCTGCTACAGCTAGAGGAACCAAAGACACCTCATGTAACTGATAACATGATTTAAACGCATCCTTCATACCAATATTTAATTCCCCTAAGAGCCCTGTGGAATTTGATACTCTTTTTACTCTCTTCCTGGACCATTTCACATTCAACCATGTAGTAAACTTGCTATACATATTCCAGGAGATAATAAAGCATGTGTTTGGAGTGGAAAAGGTTACTAGATGTGTTAGTCACAGCCACTGGTAAAGTTTTTATATACAAATAGGGTAGACAACTGTAACAACTAGAAGGAACTCGGTGTGAAACAAACAAACAAAAATAGTAGAAATACTAAAACTTTTTTTCTGGTTTCTACAAAGGATGCACTTTGTAACCAACTTTGAATTAAAGCTGGGCTGAAAAGTTCATGGAGAAACATGGTCTCTCCTGCTTAGCATATTTCCTTGAAAAGTCTGATCTCTCTTCTTGTTTGTCTTTTGCCTAAATCTTTAAAAATAATTGTCTTAATACTGTCTTAATACACTGTGTTCCCTAACATAGTTTCTTTTTTTATCACAGGCTAACTACATTCTTTTTTTTAAGGGGAATTTGAAAAATGTTCCAATCAGTTCCTGAGGTTTAGCATTCAATGTTGGTTTAGAAGACAGTAACCTATCAAAATTAATTTTATTTTTTATCCAGGGCAAAAACTTGGGGGGGGGGGGGCATAGTTTCAGAGGCTGCTTTTCTCTGTCCTCTCAGGAACTGTTACAATTGCAGAGTGACCTCTTTTGAAGTTCTTCCATATGTTGGATTTAACATAGCTCTGAATGTTTCTCTTCAGCTGGCTACAAAGCTCTTGCACTTGATCCATCCTCAGTATTCTCCCTTTGATGTCGTTCTTCCATAGTATTGGTGTTTACGAGGCCTTTTGCGTTTTAGCCGCTTCTTCTAGCTGGGCAATTGTGTCCTCTTGAGCCTGGAAAGAGAAAAAGGAGGCACTATTGCACAAGTCTTTTCAGTCAATTGCGAGCTTGCACCAAACAGTTACCTACTCACCCTTCAGAGATTTCGAAGGAGGGAAGGACCGTCAAGGATTACTGGTGCTGAGTGCAAAAGGATATGGTACAGAAAACACCACAAAATCAGAAGACTCAAAGGGAAGTCTTCCACTGCAGTTCAGCAGTGGAATTTCTTGCCCCAGGAAATTGTGGGTGATGACAGTTTACAGAGCTTAAAGAGGATCTCTGGCAGGTTAATATAAAAGAAATACAATTGAAGGTTGTTACAAAGGATGCCCCTGAGCCACAGACTGTTAGAAGTTGGAAGAATATTGCAGGAAAATGTCACACCATGTTTGTTCCTATTCTTGTGCACCCCCATAGACAGGTATTTCTGGCTATTGTTGGAGAATGGGTACTGGCAGAGATGGACCTTTGGTCTGACCCAGGACAGGTGGTCTTACGTTCCTGAGCAAGCAACCATCTTAACCAGGGTGGGAGGATGGGGTGTTTATTTTTGGCTTGGGTTCTTTTCTGGGATGGAAGGTCAGAGGCCTTTATGTCAGAGGACATAAAGAATGAGGGACAGAAGTTCTTCTGTAAGGTGTTGGGGTTTTTTTCTTATCAAAACTTCAAATACCAAATGTGCTTGGGTTCTTTAAACTCAGCATGTTTTCCCATTTCATCTTGCCTTTTTTCCCTCTCTAATCTAAACTTACCTAACTAACTAGAGAGTCCTGGATTCCTTTAAACTAACTTCAGTTACCTAGCTAAAGAATCTATATTTCGATCAAGGTCACTGTAGGGTCCCTTTGCAGTCAATGAAGAATGCTAGGCACCTCCAGTGGGTGATTCATATCACAGGTGGGCTGCATCTCCCTCAGGAAGCATGAATTAACTATGTAGGAAGCCTAACATGACCTTGTTTCTAATTTAAGCACATCAGCTAGATGTCTAACTTGTCAAGGCCTCGAGTTAGGTAGGAACAGAACTTACTATCCTTGTACCTTATATCCTTTTAGAGATTTATTATGTGCATGTGTCGTGAAAAGTCATCAGCTCTTTCAAACTTCTAATCCACAGAAACCATGTCACAGCTGTTGTGACATGAATATAAAATCAAAATCTACAATAAAAGAAAATGAAGGACAGATGCTTGGGGATCCTCCATTTCCAGATAGTTTTAATATACAAAGGACATTATCAGGATAAAACAGAACAAATTTAATAGGCAGAATAAAGCATACATAATACCACATAAAATCAACCTTTTTGCACTATACAGCCAGCAACACAGGACTTACTATAATATGTGGCTAATCATTCTTCATTTTCTAAGTACAGGAAGAAGGAGCCATAAGGATTTTATTTGCCATACTATTGTTATATCTGTTTCTATTGGAATTCTTTTCTAATTTAGTAACCAAGCTAATTTTGTACACAATAAAATGTTGTCATGATAACTTAATTTTGCATTTTCCTAGGAAAGAAAAAGCAGATGCATAAATGAGGTTTCCTGTAAGCAATCTGACAGAATGTGATTCTTAAAACTGAGCACTTAACAATTCTTACTTGTAGTGCACACAGAGACACGCAGTTACTGTAGCTTTCCTTTTGGAAGCATGCAAGAATTTACAATGTTGCTTCTACCACAAGCAGCAGAACTCTAGAAACCGTTATTATGAGTTTTACTTCTCAAGAATTTTATTAGATGAGCAAGAGTGGTTCTGAGTTCTCAGTTTTAGCAATATCCACACAAAGAGTATGAGAGTTAAATGCTGTTTCTCAAGATTTTACCAATTCAGATTTATGAAGGGATGATTCATATATACTTTATACAGTGTTTTCATAGGTGGTTTATCCAAAAGGGATTTTTCTCAGTGATGCTTTCATGTTTCTTCTGTCTGGAATGTTTAAGTATTCTCATTTTGCAGATGAGAAGATTCCTGTTCACGTATCCTCAGATTTAGACACTGAGGCTCATCTCTGTTTCTTCATTGATATTGGCCATTTCTCTTGAGATTGTCACAAAGCACCAACTGGCACAGGTCTTCATAGAAATACTGTAACAATTATCTGGGAAGCCCATGTTAGGGTCCACTCCAGTCCCTCCAAAATAAACTTTTTTAATGTGTAGTAGTGACTTTTCATCCCAGAAGTAACCTGTCATGAAATGGGGCACAGCCTCAGTTTAACAGCGGGCTCCAACACAAGATCAATAGATCTCAACCTTGACTGTTCATTGCATAAGTTGGTATATATCAGTGCAGTAGTATAAAGAGATACCTGAACTAGATACCTGTCTCTGTGCTACAAGCAATGTAGTTTCCTTAGCCTGGTACTTCACTTGGGCACTTTATCAGTTCATTTGGCGACAGCTGAGGCATGTCTACACAGTGTCGTGTGTTACAACTCCAACCTGTCAACAGAAAAATCCTCTCCTAGAAAGCCACAAAAACCAGGAACAGCTCTGATTGCCCCAGAGCTGTTTGTGGACCTTCCTTCCCAGCAGTCGGTTCTCAGTCATGTACTGAGCATAAAGCTGGGACAGAAAGGGTGAACAGTCTTTTTATCCATTAAATCACAAAGGGAGCTCAGGGAGCAAAAAATGTTTGGCTAACTGTATGGCCAGGATGATGGTACCCTGAACAATAATCGGAAGTGACTGGAACCATCGTGTTCTGTCTCACGCTGAAGACAGCAGTTCTGTCATTGTCCAGCTTTTCCACTGTTTCTCAGCAACTTGGTATTCTCCAAAGGTCTTCTATTCCAGCGTCGACTCGGCTTTACCCAGCTTTAGTTGGAAGGCCTGATGGCAGCTCAGCCATGGCCTGGGAGTAATGCCAGCTCCTCTTAGCATGCCTTGGAACTGCATGTGAACACCAAGAGAAACACATGTTCTTGTACAGCTCCCGGAAGGAAGACTCACCAGCGAAGACTAATCATAAATCACAAAAATAGAGCTGCAAAAAAACTCAGGATGTCATTTAGTTTATCACTTTGCCCAAGGAAGAATCAACTGTATCTACCTCATTAAAAACAAACGGTGGTACAACATGTTGGGAAAAACTTCCAGTGGTGGTTTCAAGCATACAGCCTGCCTTCCTACATTCCGGAAACTTTCTTTGAAATCTCTTAGCATTGTGAATACAGATTGAAACCCAGTGATTATTGCAGTGTGGTGAATTGAGCACCAATGAGCTGCTGGCTCTTTAAGCGTTCTCCTTCAAACACTTTTTCTATAACAGCAGACAAATGTGCGTTCAGGTCAGTGAGATGAAAATGGCAATTTTATTGTTAAGGAACTTTTATGTTTTAGAATGATCAAAACCAGGGGTTTTAATGGAAGCTGAACAGGATGTTGAAAACTCTCAGACCCTGGCTATTCTGAAGCTCCTATCTCACCCACTTTCTTCCCTTCTTTAGAAACCTAAGTGCTCTGTTGCAATCATGTAGAGAAACTTCCCATGGGAAAGTAAGCAGGCTTTGCTAGAGTAATGGAAAGTGAAGGGTTTTCCTGTCCATTTGCATAAGACGCTACTGCCCTTTTAATACTCAATGAGCAAGAAACTTTCCACAAAGCATTTAAAAAAACCTGGAAACAAAGTTGATCTGTAGTGTCAAATATTAATTAAATGGACCAGTGTCCTGCTTCTTCCTGGAAAAAGGCTCTTGCTGTACTGAAATGTGTCTCTTGCCGCAGATCTGGTTTTGCTAGTGAGGTACACTTGTTGCACAAGTAAGTTGTTGCATAAAGTGTGAGATGCTACATAACAGAACAGTATCTGCTTTCTTGAAACAGCTTTTCAACACACTCTCTCTGTGTGACTCCATATGTGGTATGGCTCAGCTCATTATCATTAGCTAATGATAATAAATAAATAGAATAAAAGTTAGTTTGCTTAAGAAAGAGCTAAACATGTTGTAATTTAAATTTATTTATACACAATCTGTGCTGCCAGCAACAATTTCAGATTTTTTTTTTTGGGGGGGTGTCCTTGGATTCAGAATCCAAAGACCATTATCTTACCAGATTATTTTCTTGTTAATTAAAATGAAAGGTAAGAATTTAGCTAAATCACCTTTCCTTCATTTTTTCCTCATGATCTTCTCTTATTTTTCCTTTTCTCATAAATAGCTGGATTACTTTTAGCAAATAAATATTGTTAAAGAGAACTACACCAATTTCATTTGCATGCCAGTTAGAAGAAAAATAGCTCTACTTCCTCTGATATTTCCATGTAATTTCTCTTCTTAAAAATAATTTTTTTCTCCCTTTGTGTCTTTCTTCCTGGAAATTCTATTGCAAATCAACACTTGAAATCTCCCAAAGAACATAACATTCCGAATAGGAAAAAAGAAGAACTTGTTATGATAAACATCTTCCAAAGAGATTTCTTTTTATGAGGATATAAACACAGAACCTTTCATCAGCATATTAAAACTCAGATCCTCATATGTCTCTGAGCCTGTCATTATTTATAAAAATAATGCAGCCTTACATATGTCATGGCTATACACTCCTGATTTCATCTGCAATCATAAGCACTTCAGGTACTGGAAGTACCAGCAGTGCTTAAACTATGAGCTCTTTGAGAAACGTGCTGTTTTGTTTGGTCTGTGATTGTACAGTGCCTACCACAGCCTGATGCGGATCTGTGGCTTACACTCAAGGGCGATATACCAATACACATAACAAATTACAGTGAGAAAACCACTCAGTTCACTTGAGACTGAAGACTCTCGCCCTATTCCGTACCAGCATCTGAGCAGTTAGCATCATGCTCATGGAGACAGAGGTGATCCTTGGCCTAGCAGCTTCACCACATTTGGAGCTCAGCAAATGGTGAAATAATAAGCGTGGTTTGTCTTTTCTTGCCAGGAAGGATTGTTCTGCAGTAAGGCACCCCAGAGGGCTTTGGGAGATGTTGGTTCAGTTTCTGATCTCTTCTACAGATTTCTTGCAAAACTTGAGAGAAATCATTCACTCTGCCTTTGTCTCAGCACTAAACTTCTAAAAAGCAGATTTTGGTGTTTTCTTCTTCTACTCTGATCTTTTTTATGCACTCGTATTATGAGCGTTTCTAAACGGGGAGATTAGCTTTGTTTGCCCAGAGTCTAACCCAATGGGAGTCCAGTACCAGCGGGGATGTTAGGCTGTGTTGTAGTAGAAATTTTGGAAACGTTAGTGTTTATTCATCAATCGTGTAATTCAAGGTTAGAGATACACTCAGTGCTTTACAAATAGATGAAAGTGAGACATATTTCTAACCAAAGAATGATCTTAGAAAATTATGATGTACAATATCTGGAGTGGAGTGACTCAGACTCATAAATTTTGCTAATGATTTATTTACCAAAAGCGCATTTGTTCAACAGTCACAATTCTTCACTGATTTGGCTGATAGTTTAAAAATGGAAAAAATACTGGAAATATCAATATGCTGCAATTCATTGTTTTCAAACAAGATTTTTCAATTTTTGCCTTTAAAATCATTTTAAAGTTGCCAACATTTAATTTTAAAAAAAGGGATTAAAGAATGAAAGATAACACTTCTGTTCTGGTCAGCCAAAATATTCAGTAATTCCAAATTATTTCTTTTACAATCTGTGTTACTGAAAAAAAAAATAATGTTGAGTAGCCCAGTAAAAATGTAAGGTAGCAGACACTCAGCTTGTCTGGCTTAAACAGGCAATTAGCAGTGAAGTTGGCATATGTTGTTGGTTTTACTATTTAGCTGGCTGGATGTTCTTAGATTTTTTTATAAGCCAAACTATTAAGAAACTGCCTCTACAGATTTCCAGAGCTTTATTGCCATGAATATAAGAGCAAATGTCAAGAACAGAGTCAACTTTCTCAAATAAACAGCAGAGTGTCTCAAAATGTATAAGGAGCTGTGCTATTGTCCATGTTTACTATTCAATGGGTTTTTTTCAACATTTTTTTAATATCAAGTATGAATTGGATTCTCATTTAATATGGTGTCATGTTCCTTAGACAACGTGGTAATAACATAATATTGCAGTTTATTTTCATATTCCTGTATTATTTAGTATTTCTCTTTCTGAGTGTGATGACGTTTGACAATGCCAAGTGTATCAAGTAATACTGCCATTCAATCAGAATTGAAAGGCTCGGTTCACTTTGACCAAGTAACAAGCTCCTTTTATTGCCAAACATATCCCCATACATTTTAATAGGCTCATATGGATCATAAGGGCAGAAGACATTACTGAATGCTAGTCAGCAGAAATTACAGAAATGTTATGTAGGAGAAGACAGCATGGCCAGAGAGACGATTCTCCCAATACATCTTTTTGGTGTCTTATTTCCTGGGCAAGCACAAAGGCTTCGTTGGCTATGTCTTAAAGTAATGTCCTCCTCTGTGGTCTGACAGTGATACACCAAAGATACTCTCTCAGCATAAATCATCCAGTTTCTGCCAGAGGCTGAGGTACTGTGCACGTACATCTTTCTAACATAAATGAGCGAATTAAGTCAATCATATTTTGTCTCTGTAAGTGAAAGGAAAGTTCAATTCATTGAGACTGAAGCATCACCAACCTAGCCTAACTTCTTCTTTCTTCTCTCTAACTGGTCTTACATGGAAGAATGAAAATGGAATGTTGTTTTAAATACTGCGTGCTCACCTTGTGGTCTCAACAAAACCCGCATCTCTCCCTTCTCTCTTCATTGACTGCCACTGAGGTTCATGCTTGCCTGGTAATGCACAGAGCGTTTGTTCTTCCAGACTGTAGTAAGCTGACATTTTGGCAAAGCAATTTTTTTCTTATGAAGGAAGGAATTGGACGCCTTAGCAGCTTTTTGTCATAGGTAGTCAAGGTGAGCTACAAACTTGAATTTATCATGAACAATGTGTACATTCTTCAGAGGAAGAAAGGCCCAGCGCCAGCTATGGCTGTTTCTTGAATGCACATCTCAGTTTTCACTGTGATGCCAGTTTAAGCTGCCACAAGAGCAAAAAGAATGAGATCAGCAACGAGATTTGCCTGTAGATGAAGTACATGGTGTAAGTTCCTCCTAGAGATAAACCACCAGACTCACTGAACTATGAGTATGACATAAAAAATAATGATTTTGTGTAGCCTGTAGGTCTCCCTGTTGATTCTACATTAGTAATTATATCTTTCCAAACTCAAATAGTATTTCAATTGGTGCTGCTCTGAAACAGCTTTATATGTGTATCTGTTATAAAAAGGAAAGAAATTAACCTTAAAAATACGTTTTGTAATAAACGATAGAAGCTTCCTTCTGTCTGGTGTTGTTGAAAATGTAGTCAGGAGACTTATCTTGAAGGGAAAATAGGGACATCATTTAGGGGAGACAGAGGGGGAAAATCCAATTAATGACAATTTAATACAGCAACCTCAAAATTAAAACATCTGTCATCATTTAGACTGCAAATAGCACTGAAAATATTGATTTCAGTTTGTGAATGCATTAAGACAGTAGGAGAATGGGGTATCCTGCTGCTAAAATAACACTTGTCAGGAAATTGAAGACACTTGGAATTTTGTTTGGCTTCATGATCCATGCACTGTCATGCCATATTCCCTAAATATGGCCAGAGTTAATTATAAGTTGCAATGTGGCATGTGCTACATGCATTGACTTTATGACAGTAGCATATTCTGTTCACTTTAATCTGTAGCTCTTATTTTGTGCATCACTGTGAACAATCTCAAATAACACTTAATATAACTTACCATTTAGTTTTCTGCTGTTTTACACTGTGGTACAATGCTATTTAATATATAGGGCAGCCCACCACGCAATGTAAAAAGTTGTGCACTTTGAAAGCCAGGACGCATGAGCTGAGCTGACAGCAATGTGAGTATTTCCTGTAGAATATAAGCCTGGTGCTCGTGCCCTCTGTAGCCAGCGTGGGATAGCTGTGATGGGTGGAAACCCCCTTTCCATCACTGCAAATGATCCATGCAAAGCATTGGTGACCTGCTATCTTAGGACCAGCATTTCTTGTCTTCTTCCATTTCAGCTGAGGCCCATGAGAAAAGCTGGAGCCCAGAATTCCTGAAAATCAGACTCTTCAAGCCCTATATCCTGCACCTGTTCAAACCAGTATTCTCACGGGTTTCGGTGGAAGGAGCACAATCCTTTGGATTTGAAATTAGAAAGTCCTTTCTCAAGGCACTGGCTGAGAGCAATGGATCTATGTTGTGTTATATCACTTGGACACATGGATCTAGGCACATTAAGACAAAAAAAATCTGGATTCTTGACCTTTTCCCTCTTAGGTGATTGTTTACAGCTCACCAAGCATAAAGTACCTAAATTGACAACATTCTACCAACTTATTTAAGGGGAAAAAAAAGGTGGAACCTCTTTGTCAAAGGAATAGAGGGAAAATACAGAGATGGAGAGAAATCAAGGGGCCTTCTTCTAATCTGATCTATGTTGATGTATGTCATGAGTAACTTCGCTGCAACCAGAGGGACAAGCGATAGTAAGAAAGGGTGAAGGACGGTCACAGAGCGGAGAAGGATAGCTAGCTAGTTGGGGATCTTCGCACACCCTTAAGCACCAGTTTAGTGGTATACTTCTGTATGAAATTGGCCTGTGACTTACATGGCTTCAGATGGTTTCACTGCCTGGCCATATCACAGGCAATGCCACCATAATCGCTGATCTTATGAAAGTGAGAAAGGTCCTAAGGTTATGCCAACTTTATGCATCTACAACTGACTTCCATGAAAGGTAAGCCAGACCCTATGGATCGACACAAATCACTAGCCTACTGCCGTATTACCTTACCAACTGTGTCTGCTGCGGAAGTCTAGTAAGTATATACAGGCTTCCAAAAGAAATAATATCTACTGAGCAGCAAATATAAGTTGTTTTGAAATGCTGGTCATAATGCTGAGCAGAAAGCTAAGACTGTCTTATTTCGGTAACATGGTGTTTCATTATGATCAGGGGATCTTTTTTTTTTTTTTTTGCACCTGCACAGCCACACAGACTTCTGCAACTTCAGCTCAAGGGAGTGAAAATCCAGTGTGGCCTTTGTTCCTTTTCAGAAAAGGTTAACAGTGTCCCCAGTAATGGGAAAATGCTTCACATTCTCCCTGGAAGAAGCCTGGGAGAAGTGTTTGTCCCATGGGGGACTTACCCATTTTGCCTTTATCAATAGCCTGTGTGAATTTGTTCTGCTGCATGTTAGGGAGTTGGGTTTTTTTTAATGCCTCTTGTACTGTTTCCATGAGCAGCTAGCATACTGGAGAAAAATATATTGCATTCTGGGGTTCAGGGATTTGGATGGCATCATCATGGTGTTTGTAGACATGTGTTGACATTTTGGTTCAGACCCTCTTTCTTGTGCCTTTTGGAGTATAATGCACCGCAGTGGGCAAGCTGCTCATTTTGAGTTAGGTAAGCTGGGAGAGGGGGAAGCAGCTGGAAAAATAGGAGAGGATGCAATTTCATTATAGGATCTTCTTTTGAAATTTTCTCTGCACATTGAAGTTCTTGCACAATACTCAGATGTTTCTTTCAAAAACTGTGATTGAACAGTTTTCTGAGGAAGTACATTAAATATACTGCTCCTCCCTTCTTCCTCACTTAGAGACACAGAGCTAGTTAAAAGCTGCTTGCTAGAAGACAGATAGAATAAACCCTCATAGTAACTGAAAACATTAGGAAGGTATAGATGCATATATACATAAAATTCCAGAGGAAGTGACTATCTTTAATAAATATTTATTTATAACTATATATTATTTTGGTTGGGTTGACGGTTGGACTCAATGATCTTAGAAGTCTTTTCCAACCTTAATGATTCTATGATTCTATGTCTTACAGTATTTGCAATTCAAATGTTATATTGGTGTTTGAGTGGTAGAGAGAGACCTAAAATGAAAATGACTGGAAAGTAGCTATTTTTATTGCAAACAGAAAGAAATGTACAAGGTAATCAAATAGGATACACAATGAAAAGCAAATTAGATTTCTGAAACTCTTCCTGGTTTTAGTGATTCCCATGTGGCATTTGCAACACAAGCAAGCAAACTTGTTTATTTTATAAATAGCAGGCCAAATCCACATTCCCCTCATGCCATTCTAACACCATAGGTGATGATAAGTTGATTTAACAGCTGCTTTCTCAGCCAGCCTGCAAAGGGATGTCATCTCCCTTCAGCTGCATCCAGTGTGGAGGGTGAGCTAGAGGGAGGAGGAGGGTTGGTCACAGACAGAATATAATTTACTGGTTTGAGCTGGGCAAGGGGCAAAATCAGGCACAGCCAGCTGCATGTGAAAGAGCACCATCTCTGGGCTGCTCTGAAATGTCAAGGGGGAGCTGAAATATGGTGTAGGTGAAGAGAACAGAGATCGAGTCCACCTGGCATGTTAAGACATTATTCTTTTCCTTTACAAAATACAAGATACTCTCACATTTTAATCATAATACCTGATTGCATGTGAGATAGGTTAGAAATATTGCCAGAAAGCAGGACTTTATACCTCAGTAGTGGTATATATATGCAGATTGATCACCCCAGACAGATTGCCTGGGAGCCACTTTAACTAATGGCTAGCATGTCACACTATTCTTCAGCATTTCTAAGTATTTTTGACTTTGTAACATCAAGGAACTTGGCAGTGACTTATGTAATCTGAGTTCCCCCCCTGCCTCTCCCATCATTTCCCTGGGTGATCCTGAACAAGTTACTTGATTAATTTTAACTGGATGCTGTCATGAGAAAAGGCTTGTAGGGCTGGGCTGCAAGTCTGCAGTCATTCAATCCTTGTTCAGGCAAATTCCTATTAGTTGTAGCGGGAATTTTCTCTGTGTGAAGACTGCAAGATTTGCCGCAACTGCATGTGCTTAAAAGGCTGCAACAGTTGCATATTGTTTCTGGTCGTGTGAAGGTTTATTAGAATCTGCTATTAATAGTTATCTTTGTGTTTGCCACTTGAACAAATTAAACAAGGCCCTTCCTCTGTCTTTACTGGCTGATTCCAATCACAGCAGGCATTGTCAAGTGAGTCTGTTACTTCTGTTAGCAGCTCTGCCTAGTCCATTCAAACTCTGGGCAAGTCTTGGCAATGAAGGAAAAAGCACAAAATAATGTGTAATTTTTTTCCTACCAATGTGCAGCAAAAATGAACAGGTAGATACAGTTTCCCAGAAAATCGTATGTTCTTGTACCCATCGCTAACTGGGCTGTGAACACCGCAAGAGAAGGCGGCCAGGCTGGCTTCAATTGCAGGAGAAATCCAGCCAAATGTGATTCTTCAGCAGAGGAGACCAGAGACAGTTTAAATAATTCTTGCAAGATTCTTAAGAATATTGCAAATAAATGGAATGTGGAAATACTGGATTAGAATGTGAGTGTGCCTGATGTACATAGCTTTGTAGAGCGAACATTGCTATTATGATTAAAGCAGTGACAGCTACTAATTAAACAATATCCTTTTAAATGCATACAGGAGTACTATAAAAATATAAGAAGAGGCAGAAAAAGTTATTGGAACTGTGTAAAATAAAGACAAAAATTAAAACAAATATTATTACTATGTTCCACCTGAATTCTCTGCAATTCCTCTCACATTCATTTCTGGTCCTCAGGAGGCTGGGACAAGCTCTTAACGTGCAGGAGGAATGAGGAGGATGTATTTGTGAATGTTTGCCTTCAAAACTGAGAAATAGCTCTGAAAATATTTGTGACTTCTTTTTATTTACTCATTTGTACGTTTTTCTTTGCAAGTGTTTTTGCCTCAAGAGTGTCCAGAATTCCAATGGGCGTGACCAGTCATGCTGGTAGCATTCCCTGGCTGTCTTGAAAGGGCTTTAGTATGAGAATCAACCCAACAGGATTCAGAAACCCTGACATGTAAATGCCACCATGCATTTGGGTAAGAAGCAACCACCGTCACTGTTACCATGGTTGGCGTTAAAGGCCTCCAACCCTCCAATTCTGCACACACTTTATACGGGAGCCCTTAGATCCTTACAGTGAACTGGTTTCTGTTTCATCCCTTATGGTTCCCTGGGTGTTCTTTGTTGAGTTGCTTCTCTTCCTCCCTCTATGATTCTCCCTATATTTCTACATTTCTTCCCTTTTCTTCTGCAACCCCTTCTTACCTGCTTCTCTTTTGACACTCTGAAACACCTTATCTTTCCAACCTCTGTTCTCCACTAACCCCAAAGACTAACATTTCTCTCTTCCCCTGAGATCCCCTACCACGTACTGCCCCGAAGTCCAGATTGCTCTCCCTGTTTATGCACAGTGAGCAACTCGGCATAATGGACATTACTTGGTGAGTTAGGCAACCCAAGTATGACTCAATACTGACTGATATGCTTTCTGGCAAAATATAGTTTATTCTGTGAGAAGGAAGAAGAAATACTTTAGGCAAGATAAATTGAAATCTCCCCAAAAAGCAGCATGAAAAACAGTCATCTATTTTTATGAAAATTATGGAAATACGAGCTTAATATTATGACATCAAATGGCTAGTAATTACTACTTACAGACATTGATACTGTTTAATGTATTTCATCCTGAAAAAAAATCCCATCAGTCATTGCTCACAGAACACCATGGATACACAGCCATCATTCAGCAAAGGACAGCAAAACCACATCTTATTAGGTTTGCGTTGAACAGCAAAGGACCTTCACTTTAGAAGTCTCAGTTATAATCCCTTCCTGTAGGAAGACACACAGAGCAGTATTTATCTAGCTCAGACAGAATTGGACAAGTTTCAACCTATGCTTCCAGAAAGAGGAGGAATTTCTAATGTACTCAGCTCACCTCCACTTGCTTTCTCCCTGGGTTTGGCTACCAGCCCATCAGTCAAAATGGTTTCTTCCACTTTCTGTCAGTGATATGTGGTGTCTTAATGTAGGTGTGCCACCCCCAAAAAAATTATTTTTTTCCTCCAACTGAACAGTGGCCCAAGAATGCATGGTTAAGGGACTGAAATACAAAGTAACCTATTCCGCTTCTTTCATTAACAGAAAGGTGTCTGGTATAAATAAGCAAGAACAGAAGGAGCAGCATATTTGTATTGAAGTTGCACTTCAAAGTGAAGATAACGTCTTCTAATACATCTGTGACCCAGATCCTCAAGGATAGGTAGCTGTTTTACTCTGATGCTTAAATAATTTTAAGGATATTGGCACAGAAGATTTAGAAGGACACCTAAATAACTGTCCTCTAAACCGCCTGTGGTTGGTGTGTCCATTTTTGCAAAGGTTTGCAAAGGAGAAAATACTGAAAAGAGTATAATACAGTGCATAGCAGAGAAATGAAAATGCTGTATGAGCTCATGAGAGTTTCTAGAAAATACCTGGACGCTGGTGAGAGCACTGGCTCTTCTGTGAATGGTTGCAGTAAGTTAAGTGCAGAAGGGAGGATAAAGCAGTACAGGGAGGGAGAAGCATACCATCACAGGGAAGGTGACCATCCCAGTTTCCATTTCAGGCAGGAGAATAATTTTACAGTGGAGTTAAAACTTTCCTTTTCCAATCCATCAGTAAGAAATCCTAAACAGGAGGGTGGAATACCGTTCTGGATGTAATCACTTATTAGTATACAGGGGATTTTTGAAGATGAGCCACACCCATTAATAGTAAAGGCATATTTATTGTATGCAAATCCTAGCCCAAGGATGGCAATCTAAAACCTGTGAACATGGAATATTGTGCAAGAGAAACCTATTTACATGATGGTTTTTCGTGGTTTAACCCCAGCTGGCAACTAAGCACCCCACAGCTGCTCGCTCACTCCCCCCAGTGGGATGGGGGAGAGAATCAGAAGAGTAAAAGAGAGAAAACTTGTGGGTTGAGATAAAGACAGTTTAATAGGGAAAGCAAAAGCCGTGCACACAAGCAAAGCAAAACCAGGAATTCATTCACTGCTTCCCATCAGCAGGCAGGTGTTCAGCCACCCCCAGGAAAGCAGGGCTCCATCACGCGTAACGGTTACTTGGGAAGACAAACGCCATCACTCCAAACGTCCCCCCCTTCCTTCCTTCTTCCCCCAGCTTTATATGCTGAGCATGACGTCATACGGTGTGGAATATGCCTTTGGTCAGTTGGGGTCAGCTGTCCCGGCTGTGTCCCCTCCCAACTTCTTGTGCACCCCCAGCCTACTCGCCAGTGAGAGTAGGGTGGTGTGAGAAGCAGAAAAGGCCTTGACTCTGTGTCAGCACTGCTCAGCAGTAACGAAAACATCCCTGTGTTATCAACACTGCTCCCAGCACAAATCCAAAACATAGCCCCATACTAGCTACTAGGAAGAAAATTAACCCTATCCCAGCCAAAACCAGCACATGGTTTTATAGTTTATTTTCTCTGTGTGTCTGCTCTGCACCAACAGGTTCCATGGAGATTGACTATGAAGGAAAACATAAGCAACTCTGCAAAGTATGCTTCAGTCCCTGGGTTCAGCTCACGTTAAAAACACTTTTACCCAGCTTTTGCAGTTCATTACCATACAGTAGAAAAATCCCTTTACTGGCATTGCTCAATGTTGCCCTGCATGTTTCTCATTCAAATACTTTCTCTTTTTTTTCCTGTGAATACTAACTTCAGGGAAGATTTCCAGTGAAATGCTAAGACATAAACGATGTAAATCTTCATTATAGTATAAAGAGTAGGGAGATCCAACATGGCCTCTTCTGTTGAGCAGTATGTTTTGGGCACTTTCAGTGTTTTAGGTTCTCTCTGTAATAAAAAGGATTAATATAACGTGCCTACAAAGAGATTGTGTGAATGAGTTACACAGGAGATTAGGGGAAAATCTCATTTCGTGCACCCATCAAAATAAAACCTTATCTGACTCAAAGAAAAGCAGCCTTCCTTTTCTCCCTCAGTGGACCAGACCCTGTAAGACCGAGTCTTACAGCTATAAGAGGACTGAAAGAGACCAGTGAACCCGAAGCTAACCTATATTCCCAGCAAAATTCTAAACAATCTATCCTGCAAAGGTCACTTATGCCAGCTACGAAATACGAATATGGGTCGGTCCCATGTGTCTCTCACGTGTACCACCCTCCAAACCCCATAAAGTGAGCATGCAGTGAGGGAGTTAGCTGTAGAAGAGCTCCTGCTGGTTTATAGTAAGCAAAATACAGCAATACAAATTCCTTCTCATTTGGAGATCCTTAAAATACTTTACAAACAATATGTCACCCAGCACATCTGGGAGACCAGATATTTTTGTGTTTATGTTATGGATAGCTAAACTAAAATGTTGTCCACTTATCAAGGGTACTCAGAGAATCAAAGGCCTGGAAAAAAACCCTGATTCCCAAGAATCTTGTGCTGTAACCACAAGAAAACCCACGCTATTTACTATCCTCGCTGCTTTGGTTTAGTATTTCCCAGTAAAATATAGTCATCGCACATCTGTGTAGCTCTTTCCATGTCAAGGATCTCGGACTTCATTAAAAATTGTGAAAGATACGATTCAGCAATAACAATCCCACCCCTTAAGCGTAGCCATATTTGGAATGAAATGTAGCCACTGTTCAACAATCCAACTCTGTGTAATAATTTCTGACAGAAAGTGAACTGTGACAAAATTAAACTTGTGGAAAAACTATTAGCTGATATGCATTGTACAATAATTTAAACCGTAAATTGTGGAGAATATAAAACTTGTCCCAGCATTTGCTCTCTTTTCTCTTCACACTTCTTATTTGTTTTGCATAACTATACTTACTTTGCAGTTGTTCTTCCATCACTTTTTTCCTTATTAAGGATTCCACATCCAGGTCCAAATACTGCATCTAGCTGCATCTCTTTTTTTGTAACTGGAGGGTTTGGCTGGACACTGTGGCCACAAAGACCTATTTGGACTTTGTAGAGCCAAATCCTCTTTCTTTCTCTCCACTTCCTCCCTCCATCACTACAAAGTTATACAGTCCCATCCAACTCTGACTGTTCTGGAACTGGTAACTTCTCTGCCATGCGCAGAATGATTCAGAAGGGTGGGTTGTCTTTGAAAAAATGGTGCCTTTACAGAAAACTATAAAGATACCTTTGCTTTTAATGTCAGTCAGGAACACTGCTCCAGCTCTCCACCCTCTGCTTTACAAGTCCATTGTAATACAATCTGAAAGCACAGATCTATTAACCTTTGGGAACAATAGAAATCATCCATTTTCTCCTAGGCAATCAGTAGAAAGTGAAAGAGCAAAAAGTATCTAAAAGATAGAAAAGAGAAAGAGGGACTGGGGGTGGCCTCACTGAGCTATTGAGGGATAATCCACCCATTGCGTAGTATTTCTACGACAAGTTGTTAATGGCTTTTAAATGTCAGCTGTTGTAGCATAACCCACTGTCTACACAAAGAAGTAACCAGTATTTTTTATTTGCTTACACAAAAATAGTTACCTTCCTGTCTTTCCCTTCTGAATAGCAGCTGGCTGGGGTGCATGTGAGTGGGAGAGAGGTGCTGCAGTCTGACTTGCTTAGCAATCAAATGGAGGAGAGAGCATCCTGAATTCACAGTAGGCTGCTCTGTGGGAGGAGGAGTGAATGTCCTTCCCTCCTTGATAACTGGATTAAGGCCAATCCCACACATCTGTGTGTGTTTTGAGGTGGATTTATCGGTACAAGCCCTTCATAGAATCATAGAATCGTAGAATCATAGAATCACAGAATGGTTTGGATTGGAAGGGACCTTAAAGATCATCTAGTTCCAACCCCCATGCCATGGGCAGGGACACCTTCCACTAGACCAGGTTGCTCAAAGCCCCATCCAACCTGGCCTTGAACACTTCCAGGAATGGGGCATCCACAACTTCTCTGGGCAACCTGTTCCAGTGCCTCACCACCCTCATAGTGAAGAATTTCTTCCTTATATCTAATCTAAATCTACCCTCTTTCAGTTTAAAGCCATTCCCCCTTGCCCTATCCCTACGTGCCCTTGTAAAAAGTCCTTCTCCAGCTTTCTTGGAGGCTCCCTTCAGGTACTAGAAGGCTGCTATAAGGTCTCCCCGGAGCCCTCTCTTCTCCAGGCTGAACAACCCCAACTCTCTCAGCCTGTCTTCATAGGAGAGGTGCTCCAGCCCTCTGATTATCTTCGTGGCCCTCCTCTGGATTCACTCCAACAGGTCCATGTCCTTCTTGTGTTGGGGGCCCCAGAGGTGAACGCAGTACTCCAGGTGGGGTCTCACAAGAGCAGAGTAGAGGGGCAGAATCACTTCCCTCAGTCTGCTGGTGACACTTCTTTTGATGCAGCCCAGGATACGGTTGGCTTTCTGGGCTGCAAGCGCACATTTTCAGGTCATGTTGAGCTCCCCATCAACCAACACCCCCCAGGTGTTCTGCTCAGGGCTGCTCTCAATCCATTCTCTGCCCGGCCTGTGTTTGTGCTTGGGATTGCCCTGACCCATGTGCAGGACCTTGCACTTGACCTTGTTGAACTTCATGAGGTTCACATGGGCCCACCTTTCAAGCCTGTCAAGGTCCCTCTGGATGGCATCCCTTCCCTCCAGCATGTCGACCGCACCACACAGCTTGGTGTCATCAGCAAAATTGCTGAGGGTGCACTCTATCCCACCGTCCATGTCACTGACAAAGATGTTAAACAGCGCCGGTCCCAATACCAACCCCTGAGGAACACCACTCGTCACTGGTGTCCACTTGGACATCGAGCCATTGACCGTAGCTCTTTGAGTGCGGCCATCCAACCAATTCTTTATCCCTTACCACAAGCTAGCATGGCAGAGGCAGCTGCGCTGTGTAATGTTGTGACCCATTCTGCTTCCCTAGATGTGGGCTTGAAAGTGAACGTGTGTATTTGTGTACATGTGCCTATGTGTGGGTGTAAATCACACAGCTAGATGTCCTTGCAAAACTATCATTAACTACTGTTTTACCTCTGTTATTTTCTTTGTTTCTTTTTGGAAACCCCAGCTAATTAAAACAATAACAAAATGTTTATGCTGTAGCTAGTCCTTTCCAAAGTCATGGCTCCAGTAATGTCTACAGAAGTATATGCCAGTGTTGTTGGTTCTCATCCACTTTTTTAATATCAGTTTCTTCTTGCAAATGATACATGCATATAAATATGTACATATACAGCCTGGACAGCAATAGTAAGGCCTGTCCCTGAGTCATTTCCTTGACATTTAGTTCTGAAAAAACATCTTTGGCAATCTTTCACGACCATGTGGTAGCCAGGGCCATGTCCAAACCACCTGAGTTTGGACTTCGCTGTTTGGAGTCAGCACTTTGATTGTTAATTCACTACAGATGTCAACACTTCTCATCTGGAAGGATGTAATGCCTTGGGTGTACCTTGTTAGCATGCAAGTCCCTCGGAAAAAAAATCCATGCAAGTTCCCCTTAGAAAATATTTAAAGATGAGTTATGAAAGATGGATGAAACAATACTTGAAAACACTCTCTTTTGCAAATACTATGTGGAAACTGTGCATTTCGTATCATAACAGTCCAATGAAAACTATATAAAATACTAAGAAAGTTGAATTAGCCATTTTGAAAATGAATCTGATACTGACATGTGCTATACTTCTGCGCTTATAATGCATTATTAAGATTTCCTGACATGGCCTAGGAAAAAAGCTGTATGTTAACAGTTAGACAGAGGGTGAAAGTGCGTGGAATTCCAAGGATGGAACAATACAGCCTTGTTGGCTTTGGCAAACTACAATCCTTAGTGATGAAAACCTGAGAAATTTGGGGTCAGTCCTACAAAGGCTTACACATATGCTTATCTTTATGCATAAGTCATGCGTGCAAATCGTTACAGCATTTGGCCTCTGATATGGCTGCTTCAGCACAGAGTTCCGTACTGTAAAGCCTAGGGTGTGATCTTGTCCTTACTGAAGTCAGTAGGACTTTCCGTGTGAGCAAAAGTATTTATGTGAGCCAGCAGAGCTGGCCCATAAGTGGCTAAAATAGTAAATTAGCTGCTCAGATGTTGTGACCTTTAAAATAGTTCTTTCCTCTAACTTCAGAGGGAAAAAAAGGAATCTTTGAATAGTGGCTCTATGCTATTTTTCATGATTATATTATTTACTGTGGTATCGTCCCAAGGCCCAAATGAGGTTCCCATTCAAGGCTTCTTTATACCACAATTACGCAAGCAATCACTGCCTGGATTCTAACCATCTTTTGTATTTTTATATAGAATTTTAAATTTGAAACTTCGAAGTAATATAGGCTTAATCAGGAGCACTTGGCAAACCTGATCCTAATACCAGTTCCAGCACTGGTTTAGGCAGGAGCGATATATAAATCACTCATCTTCTGTTCAGTGTCACTCTCCATACCAAGATAAGTACTTGAAGTTTACACAGTGATAGAAGTCATGATTTTAAACAGCTTTTATTATATGAGACAGGAGTGCTAGAGCAGGAAGACTTGTACCTATTTAAAAAAATAAGAAGTGCCTACTAACTACCTAAAATACAAGATTGGTTTTATTTTATATTTACTGCAAAAGAGCCATACAACATCAAGCAGATGATGATGAGGCTGTTGGGACACAAGCATTTGGTTGCTGCATCTGGCATTAGCATGGGATGGCAGAATCAGTGATCAGGATTTAATTTTCATTTCTTGTCCTAATTTGCATTTCCTATTACTGTTTGTTGCATTTCAGCCCTGTGGGTTTGGGATCTGACCAAAAGCCAATTGACAGCTCCAACCAAAAAAGTCCAGCATTTCTTTCTCTCCTCCAAAAAGAGTCAAACAAAAATAAACACCCTCCCTCCTGCTCTTTCCCCTCACACATATACCCACTCGACAATGTCTGCTCCTCAGGAAATAGGCATGAGTAATACAGAATCATTTGCGTCTTATTTAAAGGAGACTCTGGCCATAGCTTTTCCTGTGGTCACTCACAGCAATGAAATGCATGAGGGTGAGAGTGTGTCACTAATAGAAAGAGAAGCCCAGGAAAAAAGGAGTGGCTGAAGCCTGAGTACCTCACAAGAATGGCTTTGAATCTTCACGTCCATGTGGGAAGAGCTTCCTTGATACCATCCACTTAAAAAGAAAAAAAAAAAAAGGAAAAATAGGGAATAGAACAGCTTATTGCCCTTGTCCTTTCAGGGTTTAGTGAAGCTGAGGAATCAGAAATACTACAGAATTGTAAGAAAAAAAACAAACGGATGAACTGGTGGTCCACCATTCCTGTGCTCTGTAATTATTTTACGAAAAAATAACAGCAGCCCACCTAGTCATAAGGAGTTTTATTTGGTGTCTGTAACAGAATTAGTCCCAATGGGACAGTGTAGCCTAGTTTTACGTGGCTGTGTAATAAGACATCCTACTATAAGAAATTGGCACAAGCTGACAGGGGTCCTTGGTTTCTGTTTGAAAGCATTCAACTCTACGGTTTTTAAACAACTGACTACATTTGCGAATGTGAAGAAAGTCATAGTTTATAGTCTTGCCTGGTCTGAGAAGTGCATCTGCAATCGCTCCTTTCCATGTGCAACACCTGTGCAGAAAGTGCGCTTCACCTGCTTGAATATTCAAAACATGTAGTTTCACACAAGACTGTGAATTAAAGCATGTCAGGGAGAGAGACTGGGTTTAAGAAATGATGCTTTACTTCCTCCAGATCATAATTATAGGGAAGCCGTTTAGAACATCCAGATTATGTTATCAGGCAGCCTAATTTAAACATAGCTCCATCCCCAAACAGTAAATAATGTACATGTGGTGGGCATGAGTCATCACTCTTGCAACAGTGTCTGTGGAGCTCCCTGCTTTGCACGATTTATGCATTAAAATGCTAATGAAAAATAGTTTTTGTTATAATTTGAATTCATAAGAGAGAGATCATTTATAGGCATTGGTTTAGAGCAGTCTCCTTCTCTGAGGTCACGACAACCTGTTGGACTACAGAGCTGTGGCGCAAGAGGAGGGAGGGAGAGAAGAGGAAGCTTTAGCCATTTTTAGAAAAGTGAGCCCGTAAATCAGTGTACCTCTTCCTCTCCGAGTTGCTTTAGTCTTTGTCTTACAGGGGCAGGTTCTGCTGTTGCAGCAGCAAGGGCGTACCGGGCGTGCAGACCTGCTTTTGAGTCGCCCCTCAGTGCGGAACCAGGAGGGCTCACATTGCTCTGCCTGTGCACGTGTGCGTCTGCTGGAGTCACGCTGTAAAAAAAAATAATCAGGCTTCGACTGCTGTAAGATGTGCGCTGACTCCAGTGCCCAAACTCCTGCTGAGCGGCCGGACCGCCGTCTGGCTTCGGCTATTTTAATTCGTAGTGAGACGTAGGACTCAAACTCTTAGGCTGTTTCTGAGCAGAGGCTGGGGCTTGCCAGCAGTGGTACCAGGCTGGGGCTTGCGTCGCGCTGCTCCTAGGAGATGCTGTGCCAGTGCCTTCACACATCCTCGTAGCACCCTCCCATTGCGCTTGCCGTGGCGTGTACCAGCGCCCACGGCGGCGCCCCCCCCCCCGCGCCGCCCTCCCCCCCCCCCCCCCCCCCTCCCGATGAGATGGGGGAGAGAATTGGAAAAGCACGTGAGAAAAACTTGTGGGTTGAGATAAAAACAGTTTAATAATTGAAATAAAATTATAATGATAATA
>NW_008825614.1:622176-627932 GCF_000699105.1 Pygoscelis adeliae
CCGCGCAGCACGCCGGCAGCTCGCCTTTCGGAAACTTTGTGTGCCTCCCGGCGTGAAAGGAAGCCAAGGCGGTATGTAAAGAGCGCGGCTCGGGGAGCCGGTGGAGAGCGCAAGCTGCGGGATGGCTATCTTGTTTGTTTGCCCGTTATCTAGGCTGCTGGCGGTAGGTTTATTATGTGTGTGTTTGGGTTTTGAATCAATATTTATTTACAGGACTCGGGTATTAATCACTCATGTCTTAGAAAGCTCATTAGTGGTGACTTGTTTCCATGACGACAGGACCCCTCTGAGTCTTCGGGGTTATCTATTTGCCCGATTTCATTTTTTTTCTTTTCATGAAGCGTATTCGTACTAGTATCGTGTTTTGTCACCGAGGAGAAAAACAAGCAGATAAGACGTGAGTGATCCTGTGGCCCCTATTCAGCGTTCCTCTAACGCTCAGTTATTTCCCCGGCCTTAGTTAATGATATATGGATGGGACTAAGCAAGTGTGTGAGTTATACAAGATTTCTTAGTACTTGTTTTATTGCCTTATCTCCTTTAGCTATAAAGCTCAGGCTAAGGTATGGTTTCACTCGTCTTTTGTTCAAAGTACTCCTTAGACGTGTTAGTACTGAAAAGTGCGATGCTTGTTATCTCTTTGTGTTCAATTTAGTAGCACGGAACCCTCTGAAGAGGCATTGTATTGCAGTCGCTGTAGTTTTATTGCTACAGCAGAGCTGGGAATCGGGAGTGACTTGTGTAACTTTGTCACCTTCTTCTGGTGTGACCTTGACGGGTCTCTTCTTTGTATCCCACCGTGTCTCAACAAAAGGAAATGTTGCCCACTTGTACCTGTGAAGTGCTCTGAGCTAATCAAGCAAATCACTTCTTCTAAGATGGAGTACTGTTAACAGAAAACAATGTATTCAGTTTTATGAGGAGTAAACATATTTTATACATCCCTTTTCCCTAATGATAGAGGTGAAAAATCCCCCTTTTTAACGTCGGTCTTTATTTAACATAGCACAGTCGTGTTAGCTCTTCAAATGATGTGTACTGTTATCATCCAGTGGAAATCAGTGATTCTAATCCCATTTATGCTAACTACCAGTCACTGCTTTCCCGGGTTAACTTCATCAGAGTTAACTTCATCAGAGTAAAAAGGAGAGTCTTTAGCAGTCTTAAATTTGTAGGAATATCTACTATGACAGAGTATACATCCAGCAAGAAGATACAATAGTAAAGAAAGAAAAGACTGTAAAATTGAATGACAGTCTTGATCACTTGCCTTAGCACCGCAATCTGAGAGGGACTTAAATGCTTTTTTTGGGAAAGGGAGAGAGCAAGCAAGCGTGCACTTTTAGCTCAACTATATGTCAAGTTAAACATCTGAAACTGTTCTACCCATTTTCATCGTTTTCCAAGAAACATTTTCATACGTAGTGTTCTGTTGAGAAGCGTTGGGAGTGTGTAAGAGATGTTTTCGAATATACAATTCTAAACCAAAATACTGCCTGAGAGATGTTCACTTGTGACCATTTTAGATGACGGGAGTAGTAAATTATAATAGTAGAGGAACTTCAGTAAGAAGCCTATATTTTTTTTCTTTCTTGAAATGCTCCTTTTAGGTGAATAAACTATATCTATTATAAAATAAGTATCTCTTTCATACTGTGAGGAAGTCTATCCCCAGCTCAGCTCAGTTCAGCGAAATGCTAAAACATATGCCTCATTCCAAATGTGTTAGTGTTCTCTAATATCAGTAGGCAAATCGCGCTTCAAGCTTTTACTTAAATATTCCAAAGAATCAAGGCCTGTGACGTTGACCTTCGTATTCTGGGGTTTTTTTAGCAGCTTAGTAGTGAGACATCTGTCTGAAAATATTTCTTGGGAATTGAGGACCGTCTGACCATTACCAGCCCTTAGTTACCAGTGAAGTAATTTTATGACAGTCCCATGAAGAGAAAGAAAGAAAAAGAAATGACATTTTAGTCAGCATCTCATCTCCTTTGGATGTCGTTGACTTACATTTCCATACTGAACTGTTAAATTTTTACTACTTAGTGCTGCACAGTCAATACAGGTAGAGAGAAAGTGATCTAGGTCTTACTCTGTGCTTTACGTCCTCTGCAAAGCTCAGTCTTTTTTTACTGGGGATAGTAAGAACAACAGATATTCCAGTTCAATTCTAGAACTCTAGTGGCCATGAGAGGAAAAAAAAATAATTCTTCATTTTGTTTTTTAAGACTGATAACAGGGCAGCAAGAAAGATAATTCATAAAAAGCCTGTATTACTTTCATAGTTATTTTTCAGAACAATAATCACTTAAGATTGTAAGAAGACATCTCAGTATATGATCTGTCGCTGATAAAGGTGTTTTGTTTGAGGGAGTGGGAAAAAAGTACATAGATGTGAAAGCTAAATCCATAGGTATGGATGATGATACTGGTTTATATTGTATATTACTCAGTGTTGTACCAAAGTAACTTGGATATAATGTACACTGGTTTTCATAAAGAAAAATGCTTCTATCGGTGTTCATACTGAAGCCACATATTGCTCAAGCTGCGTATTGCTTAAAGTTTGCTGGCATGTGGAAATAAACTTAGTATTGTTTGTTTCTGTGGTGTTGGAAGTCCCTCAACTGGTTTGGTGAATAACGTACTGGACCAGTATTTAGTGGAGGTGGCTGAGCTACTTTCTCTGTAACTGATCTACTCTGGACAAGTCACTTTACCCCTCTATTTCATCTTTTCCCTAGTCATCCTCCCCCTATTTATCATTCAGTCTTGCTTATTTGGAGTGTAGGATTTTCAGTGTAGTCTTGTATGGGCATATATTGTGCCCAGACAGATCTCTGTTGGAGTAGCAAAGTGTTACTGCAGTGCAGTAACAAAAAATGATAGCAAACGCTTTTCCTGTATCGGTCACCGTGGTCTTTGCGTGATCACTAGTTACTGTCTGAGAGGCAGTAAGATTGTTGCAGATCAGTGTGAAGATGTAATGGAGGAATTGCTTCTAGTGCTAGTTCCTTAAAATTCCTTTTGCTAAATGTATTTGAAGAAAACAGTGTTCAGAGAAAAAGGTCACAGATCTATCCTGCAAGGACTAGAGAGTAAATAATGGCTCATTGCTGCTTTTCCTGAACACCTATGTTTGCTGTCAGTTTGAACGTACTAGTTTTCTGGATGTAAAAATAAGGCAATAATGAATTTAAAATCTGCATATTAGTGGCAAGGGGCTCATCAAGGGCAGAAATCAGCACTAAAGATCCAAAGTGGAATCTTGATTTCTGCCCCACCCCCCGTGTTTTTAGGAGGCAGAAAGGCAGATGAGTTTCCAAGTATAATTTTTGAGCTTATAAAACGCACAGCTTCACTTAATAGGAGTGAGTAATGACATTAGGAAGGTATAAGAGCTGTTTCTGTATTATTCCAGTTGGAAGCTTAATTATGTTCTTCATAAACTACTATGAAATGTTTACACTTCAAAATATGACATACTTGGTTCAGCTATGTTTTTTTGTTTGGTCTTACTTTTCAGCATCACTATGCTAATTGATACTGATGCTTTCTGATAAACTAGGCTTTTAGATTGAGGCAGGGTTATTTCCTATGAAAGGTTTACAGATGAAGAACTGACTTTTAAAGTGATCTCTCTTCTTTTATATATGCTAGGTTTACTTCTGTCTTTCATCAGAATTTAGCTGGCAAAATTAAGATAAAACAAAGAATGTATTTTCACATACCAGTGGAAGGTAAAGTAAAACTCTTCTGTTTAGTAATTTTATTCTTCTTAAAGATGAGATCTCTTAAATATGAAGATGTAGAAAAGGTCCTTTCCGACCTTTCATTTACTTGCCATATTTTTAATGAACTGTGTACAATGATTTCAAAATGACTGAGACATTTAAGGCCCGAATTTGAAACAACCCCAAAAAATCTGTTTTTTTAAAAATGTATTCTGGACAGAAACCTCCCCTAAGTCTTCAAAATGCCTAATGTTGCACACCTGCAAGTTGACATGCACAAACTCCGTAGTCACTTTGGAAGTTTTGGACCTGGGTGTGTTTTTCTACTTACAAAATAGGTGAAAAGAGACATCAGCTCAAATTACTTCAAAATTCAAGTTACTTCTAAATCTTTTTATTGTTCAAACCAGTAACGGAGTTCAGTAGTTGTAGAGCTCTGTCAGTGATCGATTTGTACATCACTGCAATATAGACTACTGGAAGTCTGAAGAGCAAAGTAAATCTTTCCTCTCACAGAGTCCCACTGAACATGGTGGGGTCTCCTGCATGAAGGAATAGAATGCATGAAAGTTTTTACAAGGATTTAAAAATTCAGGACGAAATATGGCACTCAGTAAAGACAGGCATTACAAAAGAGTTATCCAGATACTGGTGAATTGGGTAGTAATAGTTAGTGGTGTTAATAGTCACCAGAAGCCCAGTAAGAGCAGAAGCCAAATCACAGATGTTAGAGTAGATCAAATCTGAGAGCGAGCAGACCAGACTGCCTTACTGCTTCAGAAACACCAAACAAAAGGATTAGTTTCAAAGGCAGTGAAAACAAAGACAGAGCTCTTTGCTGGCCTCTATAGATTCTTCAGTATGAAGTCTTCATTATTTCTGTGCCTTTGCCTCGATTGTAAGAGTTCATCCACTAGTGATGGGAAATATCAGTGGTGTAATTCTGATTCAAAGACGCTGAGTAGTGTCTAGAGATAGAGGCAAAAAACACGTGGCAAACAGTTTGTCTTTGCCATATCGTGTCTTTGCTCTGGCATCTGGATAATATCCAGTAGACTTCAGAAGCCTTTGCTCTCGGAAGAATCCTTGAAAAGCTAAGAACAGCATAGTGCAGCCTTTGGAACAGTTCAGATTTAAAGCACCGGAGGAAAAAATGATTTTTTTATTTCCTTTTCTTTCTGATAACTGGAAAAATGTAGGCAAATTTATCTGCTAGCGGTTCGTAGGACAGAGGATAGATTTCTGCTTTGATTGGTACCCCAGATGTGCATATACTGCTCGCCAAAATGTAAAGGAACACCCCACCCCCAAGAAATCAATGCAGGGCAGGAAAAACAGATAGCATCTTCCCCACTTACAGCTCAGTACCCTCTGTCAATATATAATGCCTCCAGAGAGGAGCCACTGAATACTTATGTGAGTTGAGGTGGCATCTCAACCATTAGATGCTGCTTCTGAACTGCCTTTTCTCTTCAGCTGGCATAATACAGCATTGCTTTTATGGTAGGACTGGTTTGCCTAGGCTGTTTCACTTGCAGGAGATATGCTCTGAGCACAGCAGTTGACAGGTCTGCCTGGCTGCCTGTGCAGGGTGGAAGCCAAGGTGCAGATTTGTGATGTTCTCTAGGGATAAGGCAGGGAGAGACCTCGCCTCTGCATGTGCAGCGGTCCCAGCAACAGCCTGCGTGCTTCTCCTTCTGAGTCTCTTGATTTGTAGGCCGACCTTTTCACACTAGTGAAGCTTAGCAGGCCCACCCAATTTTGTCACTTTATGCCGGGATGTCTGATCTTGCAGACAGGGATTCTGTTCCTGCTCTATTTGGAGTCAAGGGCAGAATTCTCACTGATTTCCATAGGAACAAGATGTGTTCCTAAACATACTTCAGTAGCTAGAAAGAAACTTCCTAATAAAGAACCAGACTGTAACATTACACAAAACATCAAGCATTGTTCTAGACTTCAAAGCTCCTAACAGTAACGTGCTTGCAGACCAAGCACTACAAACAACAAATCTCAGGGCAT
>NW_008825614.1:627964-628292 GCF_000699105.1 Pygoscelis adeliae
GTTCTGCCCTGATAAACAATTGAGGCTTGATTATGTTACTGATAAAATCCTACTTATTCTAATGGATGCTATTCGGGCCCCTTAGATTGTATCAGGAATGGAATTCTAGAAGCAGTGAAGTGTGAAATAATAGCTGTTACACAAAGGATTTACTATGTCAAGCAGAAAAGGCAGTGGGATTTCAGTTTACCTGAAGAAGCAAAAGGCCCTTTCCCACAGTGATGTGGAGGCTGTTGGAAGTTACCAAGGAAAACTTTGGACTGCAATTCTGCTGCTTTGAGTTGTTACACTTTAGTCAGACCGGTTCCTAACTAAAACTCTCCCCCCC
>NW_008825614.1:628342-635456 GCF_000699105.1 Pygoscelis adeliae
TCATGTAACAGAGGAACCTTTTCAGTTACAGGCTTTTCCTTTAAGAGGGGTTGAAACGAAGTACCTAGAGCCTGTTGGAGGTAGGGGATTCCAAAATGTAGCTCATAGATATCTGCAGTTCCTTGCTTGGTTTCCAAAATCCCTGTATTCCATTAACTTTGCCACTAGAAAGCAACTGTTCTGTCCAAATAAAGCTGTCAAGGCGCAAGGAAGCGGTGGGAAGGTAGTCACTTGAGTCATATAGATTGTGCATTTGCCACTTGCTTTGCATTTCCAAACATGAGAGCTCCAGTGCTGCTTTTTCACACAATTTTCAGCTTCTGGTAGGCAGAATGCCATTTTCTCTGATTACCAGGTGAAGCATGGTTATCTCCCATCTTGGACTGGTTTGGTTTTGTGGTGAATATTTGGGAGATGGCATTTTTTTCCCTGTAGTGTCCTAACAGCATCAACATCTATTAAATTCTTCTTCACCTACTCCCCTGCCCAACAATTCTTACACTTGTAAAAAAAAAATAAAACCAAAGACAAAAAGCTTTGTCTAGTAAAGCATGTGGCTGACATGCTTCTCCATTATGTCACTTCCCAGGTAATTCATATTTTAACATTCAGAAACATAGGCAAAATTCTACAGAGGTAAACTTTCCCAAGGAAATTGTGTCCACTTCAGACACTTTATCTTGAATGGCAAATATGAATGTTCAATACGCATTAAAATCCAGAGTACTGGCATTGTCTTATGCAGTTAAGGTTGGGTTCTTTGTTCCTGTCTTGTTTTTTCTATATAACCGTGTCATGTCATTTGGACAGAAAGCTGCCAAGATAATAGACCAAACATTTTGTTTTGCCAAGATAATAGACCAAACTTTCTATTCTAAAGATACAAAATATTTCTATTTCCAAAGGTACACACTATCCCAAAATGCAGAACTTGAATACAAAGCTGTTTGACTGGCTTACTCGCAAGCTGTAAAAGACATCATAAGACTATAGCCAGAAACAGTGTCAGGCCAGACTTTTATAGTCATGAAGAACTTAACAGTATCCAAAATGAGGGAAATGTCGAGCATGTGTGAATGGAAACTGAACAACATCTTCGCAGGGTGGTCTTCATTGCTATTTTGGGGGGGGGGGGGAGGAGGGATAAATCAAGACTTTCATTCTTCTAATATCATATTGTCAGTTACACCAGTAGTTAAATTCCCCTTCTAGATAGGCAGTGCAGGAGCCCTGGCCTGAATAAAACACTGGCTGCATATCTGGCTTCTTGGAAGAGTTGCTCACTGACAGATTGGACTAGAATTGAAAAGTCATGAGAGAAATCAGTGAGTGGCTGTTCTCAATATTGAAACCATTTTTATGAAGCAAATTTGATATAATCATGCTTGTTATCTTTTTTTGATTGTGTGGAGTTTTAAGAGTAATTCATTGTGATCCTGTTATGAAGCATTGTGACATGGCAGCATTTCCTTGATTAAGACATTGCTGAATTTTCATTTTTAGAAATACTATTGGCAGGGTTTTAGAAACTTGGACTCTAGCCAGAAAATAAACAATCACTGAAGCCAACTATGCAAGGAGATTCTATACACACAAGTTGGAGACTGTTAATTATTACGTTCTGTTGCAGCTTCTCTCGTCTGTGTTTGGGCAAATCTGTGAATTCCTACGTGAAGTAACTCAGTAGCCGTGTAACTGGCCGCAGAGGGATCGCTCTAGTGCAAGGCCATGTGCAGTGGTTACTGAGCCACATCCCATCCCATAGCCCTTCAACGACTGGTGGCAAATGGAAAGGGTCCTGCAGGCTTGGTGCTTTTCTGCTTCTAACCTGTGATTTATGACAGTCTTCACATTGTTCTATTGCTACAAGAGCAGCAGGGTGTACGAATCACTATGCGGTCAGCATTTTTGCTGCAAAGATCAGGCTCAGTGGCTCTTTAACTTCTTCCCATTTATGTTCCCTTCCTTTTCACTCAGAGTGACCTTCACTGTTCATCTCTTGACTAGTGTCAGTCAAAAGCAGCTCCCTTGAAACTCAAGGTGTATAATTTTACATAAGAAACCAGCTCACATCATACGTTGCTGATGATAATTACTTTTTAGGAGCCTCTCGCGTAGAACTATATTTAAAAATTAAAGCCTATCTTGCAACAAAGAAACAATTCACCTTTATTTCAGAGTAGAAGAGCACAGGTGAAGAGTTACCGAACAGGGCTCAAATATTTCTTTAATGTGAAATAACTGTTTTCTAGACATGGATCCTACTTTTAGAAGTCCATGGGCAAATTCCTATTTTTTTGAATGGAAGCAGGGTCAAGCCCCATGTGTCAGAGGGATGCTACTGTGAAAGCCAACCCTTGTTGAGCCCCCTCTGCAGGAATCGGGATGCATTCCTGGCCAGTAATCTAAATATAACAATGTGAAATTTATGAGGAAAGGAATTGACAGTAATAATACTTCTTTGCCTTTCTGCTCTTTATCGTTAGCTTCCCACACTTTTGGGACATTCTTAGTGGAGAGCTGTTCAGTCCATTAATTAAGACAGTCTCTATCTTCTTTCTCATAGTAACTTACTCATAGCAGGGAAAGTTCTAGCCATCGTTAGTCATTTAAACCCTAAGGCCATAGTCCAAAGACTGCTTCCATTTTTTTCCCCTAGAATCTATTATACATAAGAGAAATTAATATGTATCCACATGCACACATATAGGCATACATGCATAGCTCTCATTAAAATTAATTTGCATAATGTGTGTTCATTTTATGCTTTTGTAATTGGCCTAATCTCTCAGTGATAATAGGAGGGGTGCAGCAAGGTTAATGCTTATGGCAAATTTTGGTCCAGAGTTTGTAACCCTTATAAATATTTTTCTAACCCCACCTAGCTTCTCCCTAAATCTTCTGAGTTTGGACTGCAGTGGAAGATTTGCAGTAGCATGAACATGAGTGCAAATGATTGAGAACTGATAAGAACAAAAATTAATACTTCACCTATTGAACATCAGTAACATCCTTCTAAACTTACTGCAGTGATGGAAATGAAATATGGAATAAACATGTTCACAAGGCTTCAGAGTTTTAAACATTTAAGAGATTATTTTTCTATTTTCTTTTATGCTTCTCTGAAGTATGAAATTTAATCCAATAGTCTTAAATCAGTGGTAATTACAGTCCAACCTCCAACAACACAGGCATGCCTTTCAGAAGCATCCTGTACTGCATCTGTCTCACAGTAAGCCCTAGTCAAGAATCTTGATGCTAGGTGCTTTGTAAGGATAGATAAAAAAGGAGCAGTATTCTCAAGGAAGTCAGCACCTTTCTTAAGCGGGGTGTGTTCATATTGGTGCCTGTTTGGATAATTAGGCTTTAAAAGCAAGCATTATTTTTGCAACCTTCTGCATAATAGTTATATTACAACAAACAATTAAAAACCCTGTATAAAATAAATAATGTAAATGAAACTGTAGTGCTGTCGCTCTTCATGATCAAAGCTGACATTTCTCTTCCTTTAGTTTCTGAACTTGCTCTTCCTTTTCTGTTCTGTCTGCCTTGTCAGTCATATATCCCTCTTTAGGGGGGCTTAGGCAGGCACATAGTGGAGAGTAATGGAACTCTTGCCATTTATTTTAATTACCAAAGTCAGGACTGACTGTGTTTGCAGTATACTGGTGGTGTGGGCTGGGGTAATAAAGCTTGGGTGTCCAGCAGCTGCCTACAAAGTTCCAAAATTTGCCAGACTTCTATCTCAAAAAATATTTGTTGTGCCTTCTTCTGCTTCATATCTTGCACAGGAAATGGTACTAGGAACAGTGGCAGTGGTTTTGTTTCATGCAATACTGATCAGAACCAGGGAAATCCTTTTCCTGTTTCATGAGCCTAATCCCGATTTCCTTTGCTTTTTCCTTTCTTTTTCCTTTCTGTCTGGTGTGAAGTAAATGTTCTGGTGTTTTAGTTTCAAGCATCAAAACCAAATAAGTGTTTATCCCATTTAAACATGAATGTCTTTTCTAGTTTTTTCCAATTCAGCTGCCAAAACAACAAAAAGTACCAGTCAGTTGCATAACCTTATTGGAGAATTTATATCTGGCACAGAGTGGCCCCCCAAAAGAACATGAGTTTTCCTGTGAATTGAGACGCTGAGCACATGATAAGATCAGTTTGTTTCCAGAGTCGTTATCATTGCAAGTCCTCTTTCCTGGAAGAGAAGTCCTGTCTTCTTGCACAAAAGTATTTTCCATGATTGAAAAGCCAGAGACTCACAGAGTTTGAAGAGTTTAGGAAACCACTAAAAAAACCCCAAAGCTTGTTTTAAGGGAGTAAATTACCTATGTCCTTTTCTTGAAAACAAAGCTAAGACATGGTCATCAAGGAACTGGGTATCTTCAATTCTTAAGCCCATACTCGCTATGCTTATCATAGAATCACAAACTCTTTAATTCCAGTTTCAAAAAATGCTGTTAATATGAAATGTAAAAATATCTTTTGATAGATACCTGTTGGGTCATATGGTGGAATTATCTCACATGTCGCTTCTATATCCATGCTGAATGCAATCCATCAGTATGATGGTTTTGCTCATTTTGGGGTGAAGGAACGATGTCACCTAAATTAAATTGCCTAGCTATTAGTAGCAAAGCAGACCCAATAAAGCAAGCCATATGTTATATGGCTTGCTACTGCTAACAAATGTAATGATATAACAAAACAAAACGTAATGATATAACAAATACAGAGCCTGAATTTTGAAGCACCAAGTGATGATGGATGCAACTGAAATTCATCGGGATGGCAGATTCTCTGGCCTTCCTTCTCCTGTGAAAGAGATCCAGACTTTCCAGCAGACTAAGCAGAAATGTCAAGACTAAGCAGAAATGTCAATGATTTAAAATACATAAACAAGCACCTAGAACAAACTTCAATAGTGCTTATCACAAGAATGAAGGATCTCTGAAAATGTAATAATACAAGTAGTTAGCAGCAGATCTCCCACGTTAGAAGGATGAAAAAATGCCTGAAGAACATGCTGCTTTAAGGTAGAAGTAGTAAAGTACCACTTAAAATTTAAAAAACAAAAAGTTCTTTCTGCATGGTCTGTTTTCTTAGTTGTGTGCTGTATCAGTTTTTGGTCAAAACCGAAGTTCACCAGGACACAAACCCTACATTATTTTTCACCATATAAAGCACAATACAACAGAAAGTAAAACCCTCAAAACACAGGTGATCAGTAGGACACAAGTAAGGCATAAATATCTATACAATATTAGATTCTGACCAAAAGAACCCCTGGGAAGATTCTTATTCCTGTTTCATTATGACAACAAAAGGGATCAGCTGCTTTCCTAGAAACAACTTAAGGACTGCATGGGTCTGGTTTTTCTGAAGACGTTATTCTGCAGAGGCCAAAAACTAAGCAGTGTGCAGGCTGAAGCTTTTTGCCTGCTGCATACTCTGTGCAGGGTCCAGAGCAATTTTAAGCTGAATATCTAGACAGTAGTTGTCTATGCACAATAATAACTGCACATCAGTACAGTGGCTTTGCCTTTAACAGGAATCTGCTTTCAAGATGTAAAAAAGTCTGTTTGAAGAGTTTTCTTGCGTGCTCTGACCCTGAGTTGTGACTTCATTATATTCTGTGGTGTTAGAGGATCTGAAGCTGGGTCAGCTCTTCAGTAAGACACAGTGAAGGGTGGGTTAGAAGTATCAAATTGTGAAGTTTTTGTTCCTGTAGCTGAACATTAGAACTTGAGGCTATGGTAATTTGTATTTGCCTAGAAGCAGACTTTCAGACAGCCTGGAGAACGTCTTCTAGTAGCAAGAGGCTTCAGAAAAACTGTGCAGCCATCAAAAGGTGACTTTGAAGTTGTGATCTGTTCTTGTAGAGTAATGCTTTGTTTGTTTTTGCATAGGCATTCTGCAGGGATGGGGGACAGGGCAAGGAGACTGGGCTCTGGTGTGGCTCTTTTGGATTGGGCAGATGACACAGAATAAGGATGTAAGAGTGGATGTTTCGGTTCAGGTTAAGCATCCATCTAGCTTGCTGCCGTATCTCTGATACTGGCTGGACTAAATATCCTATCATGTAAGTGTAGGGCAAACATATTTCCCCAGATATACCCTCTCAGCTTCTGGCCATCTGCATTGCAGGTACTTTCTGCATTAGAGGTCATAGTTTTGTGTTTAATAGCTGTTGGTGGATGTTTTTATCCATAAAAATTGTTTAATTTTTCTTAAAATATAAGTAAGATTTTTGTCATTAAAAAATCCAGTTAAACAGCATGCTGTGTGGAAAAAAAAGCCTCCTTTTGTTTGTTTTAGAACTGCTATCTGATAATACTGTAGTTCTTGTATTATGAGAAGTGATGCATGATTGCTGCCTGTTCAGTTTGACCATGCCACTTGTAGATTTTTATAGACTTTTATGAGATTCCTTCCCAGCTGAATTTTCCTAGTCTGTTTAAATGCTTGCATACAGAAAACATTCTACACCTCTTACTGTCCTTCTCATTCCCTCCTGTTCCCTTTCCCGCTCTAGAGGGGTAGATAAACCATAAACTGGTACCATGACATAACGAGCTTTTCTTTTGTTCCCTCTTTTTTCTCAGCAGCTTATGAAATTCTGTCTGCTTTCTGACTGCTACTGAGTACTAAATCACCATCTGCATAGAATTGACGTGCATAAAATTTTTTTATTTTAGCTTTCATATCTCTCTAAGCTGCAGTAGCCCACCCAGTGTCGGAGCTCACCACTGTGCAATGTTAGTGAGGGGAGGGGGTTTCCTCCCTGCATTACTTAGCATTTACCAATGTGAATTTCATTTGCCATTTTATCCCCTGGTTACTCAGTATCGCGAGTGATTTGATTCTACTGGAAAGATTTCTGGGTGAAGGTAAGGAAGTGTTCTGCCAAGCTGTGGATGCTTTGAAGAGGCGATCAGCTCAGTATAAGGGAATGTATGTCTCGGGGCTTGTCGTAGTTTTGTAGAATTGGTATGCCTAAGTTCTCTAAAATAAATTCGGTCAATAAATTCTCCTATTAAGCCTGTGCATTTCTTTGCCTTCTGCCACAGAGTCTTTGAAGGACTTAGTGGGCAAAACCTGACAGCCAAAGGAGGCT
>NW_008825614.1:635479-648193 GCF_000699105.1 Pygoscelis adeliae
GTCTGCCTTACTAGTTTTTAGGATCAAGGGCAGCGGCAGGAGGAGCAGAACACACGGTTCCAGAAGATAAGTTGACAAGGAGAGGAAAAGAGACCTGGAATCACAAAAAAGAGATAAAGGTTGGTCTCCACCAGAAATCTGTTAACTTAGAAACACAGCATCTTGATAGCAGGATAACGCTGTGGTCAGGTACTTGATCAGTTGAAAGCAGAAACATTCATGGAGTACATGCACTGTCATCATCGTGGTTCTGTAGATTTTTGGTTTTCCTCAACTGGTGACAGTGAAGCAGTTCTCCACCATGGCTTTACGCTATGTTTCTTGCACAGAAAGAGAGTGAGAGACACTTCTGAGACAGAAGTGGTACTTGTTTTTTTTCCTCACTATGCAGTGTTTTGGTCAGCAGTAGGAATTGGACTCCTTGGTGCTGAGAGGAGGGACCTTCAAAGTGCTCTGAATTCCCCATGCTTATCCAGACTGCTTTAAAACTAGAGTGTGTGTCCTCGGGGATGCAGTACTTGGGCTTCTTGTGTAAGGCAATCTTAAGATGTGTCTCCTCACAAAATACAAAACAAGAAGAAAAATCTTTAAGGTTGTCAAATCTTCCTTCCCCTATAAATCATAAGTTTTGCTTATGTGGAAACTAGCAATGTCTTCAGTGAGTCACCAGATGTTTAGGGTTTTTCCCGCCCTGTGTCTTTACCCATGCCCTAGCCAAGGTAATGATTACCTCTGTGGGAAAGCAAATTTCAGTTATTGGTGTTGCAAAAGAATTTGGTTCATTGTGGAGTCACAGAGTGTGCCTAGACAAAATACTTGAGGGGACTACTATCTAGCTAGTCTTCCTATGAGTTTATCTCAAGGAGACAGAACAATCATTGAACATCATCAACAGCAAACAATAGCAGCTCAGATCAGATATTGAAGAAAATTGAGTTATTTTTGCAATAGCCCTTTGTCGTGGCATCCTTGTGGTCACCTGTACAGTTTGAGGTGCCTCCATTTCCAAATATGGTATTAATGTTATTTTTGTTTTTAGGGGATTTACCTTCTTGCTTTGATATACTCTGTGAATTCTAGTTCTTTCCAGAGCTGTTTAGACCCTCTAGTCGTACTCTTTTGCTATTTCTTTTAGACTAAGGCATCAGCATTGTCATCATTAACCTTTTATATCATCAAAATAGCTATGATTTTCCTTTAATTACCTTGTTTGCTGGGAAAGTAATCTACAGAGTACATTCCCTTAAGGGGTACCATAAAGGTATCCTGTTTTTCTAACTGCTTCAGGCATAACCTTGGGCTGCCTAAGGTGTGGGAAATATTTGGAATCATTTCTCTCCAGGTTTCTCCCCTCATTCTCTTTTTATGTATTTGATTGGTTCTTCTCAGCCAATGTCTAAGTTCTGCCTTCTTTTCTACTGCAGGTGCATTCACTCTTTGCTTTTGCATGTTGTTCCAATAGCCATATGACAAAAGGCTCCTCTTATAATCTGTGTCTTAAGGCACAGACTGTGGAGTGCTTGAACTTTCTGAGCTCCGTTCTGTCCCTTCCCGTACCACATTAACATCGTCCTTGGACCCTGCATTAGCAGTTTTATATATACAGGAATGGCCTGTCTAGCGAGCAATGTGGTTAAACTCAGTGATGGATAATTCCTCCTCCACCATATCGCTGTGCGTTGTACCTTTCTCAGTTCATTTACTTAAGCATTTTATTCTATATTCTCCCATTGTGAAAACAAAGTACTCTTGAACTTCAGTTTAACTTCTTTCCATGAAAGTGGTTTTTTTTTTTTTTAAAGTTTTGATATCATAGTTTGGCTAACCATGCCAACTTTTCTACGCCAAATTCAAAAGTGATAAACAGCCCATTTGATTTCAGGCTGATAGTCTTGCTTATCTTCTTCTAAAACCCTGTACATAACTAAATAGAATGCTTTTGAATTAATTATGTTATTGACATGGTTCTCATTCATGTTACGCAAGCTGTGGTTCTTATATGCTCTTGCTTAAGTGACATAATCCCCTTGTAGTCACTGCATCCATTCTTCATATGGCAAGAAGTTATCTTGCTATCAGTTCAGCATACGTCTATGTACAACTTTCTGTACCAGATTTCTTTTGCTTGTAATAGTTTGGGTTCTTTGCAGTTTGCATAGTGGCGGTCCACTGTATACTTGGATTTGCTTCACTGGGGACATCCTCATTTCCTCAAGACAGTTCAAGTCTGCATCTTCCAGTGGTCTTTCTCTGTTTCTGTTGTATATTGTAATTACAGCCTGGTCTCTTGTCAGTGCAGTATTCCTCATTTATCTCTAAGGATATTCCATAGTTGGCTCTCTGCTGGATTTGACTAAAAGACAATCAACTGCTGTCAGAAAGAAGGTTTCTTAAAACCGTTTCACACTTAGCTGGTGCCCAGTGCTAGTAGATAGGACGTGATTCATTAAACTGGATGTATTCATGCACAATGGAGTTCTCTCCACCTGTTGCCATTCAGTGGAGTCAACAGCACATTCCTTATCTTCCAAATGCAGATGTTCATATTGATTTGCATGCGGAAAGTGCTTCCTTCTCCATTGAACTGAGTATAGATATAGACCTGTATGCTGCAGGAAGTTTTTAAAGATAGGTGAGATACATCCCAGGAATGTCTAAAGATCTGCCAGGGGAATTTCTGCTTAGGGACCCTTAACTTACCCTTCTACTACTAGAGGCATTGAATAGACAACAGATTTCTTGTCCATGTGTAATTTTGGTGTGGTTTTGTTTTGTTTTTTCTTCCCAGAATACCATTCTGTACTTGATTTTAGAAACGAAGCATGGGGCACAGCAGTCTTTTCTGCAAGAGCTGGGCCCTTTACAAGGTTGTGTCTACAGATGGGAAGCAAGAGCAATGATCACAGCTAGTCAATCCATCGTCATGGGCCAGTAGGCAGTACCTACTTCTAGGTAATGTAAGCTTACCCAGAAGACTTGTTCCCAATATCCCTCTCTTCTTAATATCTGTTACTGGATAAATACTCGGTCCATCCTTTTGATGAAGTTGATCTTGCACAAGCAAAGCAAGCTGAAACAAAAGAGCTTTAGTGCACAGAAAAATCAAGCCTTGTGTATTCACTAGTGCCTGCCAATAGCAGGGCCTCAAATAAGGCCCTTCAGGTATGTGCAGCATTGTTTAGCTAGTTAATCTAATAAGTAAATTAATATTTTGTTTATTGATTTTAGGTGTCTTAAATTCTGTAGCTTGTTCTTATTGGTTGCTCATGGTTGTTAACATTTAAATTCTTTGGAGATGGGAGACTGGGGAGAGGGGATGCGAGTCAGTGAAAATCACACGAAGGTGCCTGTTGCATGGTACCAATTAAATAGATGTAGGCTAAAATGAAGCAGCCATTCGGACCAGAGTCATTTGGATCTGAGACGCTGGATGACAACTGACGGTGTTTCAAGTGCTGAAGGAATTGTTCTTTTCAGGTAGTTTGTGAAGTGACTTAATGTAAAACATTGCTTAATGATGAAGTATTACATGGTGATTACTATGGAAATAAAAAATACTACTCTTCCTGTTGTTTTCACTTAAGTCCTTCCTTAGCTGCATTGATTCTTAAAGGAATTGGAACAGGCTTTGAATTTTCATTCCGCACAACTGGTTTTAGTTTCAAAGTGTATTTAGGGCATCAAACTCTTAACCATTACAGTGTCGTATCTCTCATTAGTTTCTTGTTTCCATTTATGTAGTGCACTATGTTTCAGCATAGTTAATAGGTGATTTCTACTGAAAGACAGTAAAAAGGCTTTTGGAATAGGCTTTAAAACATATTTTAGTGGGTTTGAAAATCTGGTTTGTCACATTTAGCAGCTTGAGACAATGTACTATGATTTCTGGTTTAATGCAGGCAGATTCCAAAAGATCAAGCTATTAAGTGGAAACACCTTCATGAACTCACCAATAGTTAAAGTTTTTATTACACTGAACACACAGTGTGCATTGTGGTAATGAAAATCATTGCTTGGCTGGTCATCCGAGGTTCAGGACTGCACAAGCTTCTGACTCCTTCCTCTTTCTCTAAACCTGTTCTGTGCCCTTCTTCGAACACACAAAAAGTCCAGAGAGTCCACGCGACTAATCTCGTGAGGATCTATCAAAAAACAAGGTCCTGTTATATATCATACATCAATCACATAATATCATATATCACATAATATCATATCTCGTATATATTGTATACATCTCATTGTGTATATCGTGTGTATATATCGCATATCGTGTATATATCATGTATTGTATATATAGTGTGTATATATATCACATCGCATATATTGTCTATATCACATATTGTAATATAGTGTATATATCACATCGTCTATATATCACGTATATATAGTGTATATATCACATACATATATCACATATGTATATAGTGTATATATCACATATTGTATATATAGTGTGTATATATATCATATATTGTATATATTGTGTCTATATCACATATCATGTCTATCGTATATATCACATATTGTATATCACACATACCACATCATGCAGGGCAGTATGTCTCCTGCTTTGGCAAATTACAGGGGAAAGCTGCAGGATGACTTCTGGGCACCTGCTCCGCGTTATCGGTGCAGGTGTGGCATTGCTCGAAAGAGGATATGAGTTCCCAGCACTATGGCTTGCTCAAAGCGGTAATCATTTAAGAAAAACAGGTAACTTTGATTTTCAATCATTTTTAGCACAAAAAACTGAGGACAAAGCCTGAAATGCCATTTCTGTTGCACTGTGAAGTACATGTAACAATAAACTTTTAGAGACAAGTTTTCTGTAATTAAATTAAAACCAAGAATGTTTCCAAATCTTTGGCATCCATTTCTGCTCCGCCGTTGCTTGCATGAAGTACTCTGACTTTCTCCAATATAGAATCCTCCTTGGTGACCAAAAGGACTAGCATAGTGATGACTTCGCAAAATCCAAAGCGTGAAAGTCAAGCTGCTACACACAAATGGGGAGTCTTTTTGTTAAAGCAGAATTACTATAGCTGTCAGATTTTAAAACCCTTCAGAAATACTTCAGAAGAAAAAGAGTATTAATATCCAAGAATATTTTTTGTCACTTAAGATGAATGCCTGAAAATACATTGTCCGAAAACGCTACAGAAATCTTTCAAGTAACAGGGGGGAAATCACTTTCATATCACTTGTTCTCCAGAAGTAAAACTTCCTAGTGTTTGAAAAGAAGTCATGCTGCTTGTAATTAATGACAGAACCATTTTTATCTTTAAAAAGCTTATTCTTAAAAGAGTGAGACATCAAAAAGGTCCGAGTCCATTAAGAGAAGTCGGATCTTTGATTTTTTCAATCTGGCTCCCGCTCTGCAAACCCTGAACAAAGCAGATTGAATTGATACTCATGTATTGCAATACTATGACAGAACTATGCTTGTATAGGGGGGAGAGGGTGTGCTTACAATGACATGTCAACACTGTAGTGGTTATTATGTATTTCTGTTATACTTGATTGTCACACTTGAGACCTAAGTTGTCAGTTGGTCATGGAGTGCTGAAGCAACTGGATAGATTTTTAGCCTATGCATAGCTGAAAAAGAGAGTACCACTGGAGGCTGTTAGGTGCTATCTGCAGATTGTGCTTAAATATACGGAAATTATCTGTATGCACACTTTCAAATTGAATCAGGTTTGTAACAGTGGAGAAAATACTAACGTTTACACTAGGAGTTATTTTGTGCTATAAACCTGCTGATTTTCCTGATGAAAACCACATCTCTCTAATTACCTGATTACCTTTCTCCAGTAAGAAAGTTCTGAAGGATTGAAGTATCCATTTTTTGAGTTGTATTATGGGTAGCTTTAGAGTGCATTAATTTTCTCATAGCATTGAGCCAATGGAAGAATAAACATGTTTATCTTCATGCGAATGAATAATCTGAACGATGTGTTTGCATGACAGAACAATATGAATTATACGGAATATACAAAGAGGTTTTATTTTCAATAATAAATTTTATTAAAAGCAAAGAAGCTTTAGTCTGGCTTTTAGTAGTAAAATAGGTGACATAAATATATGTGGTATAATGTAAATACTTAAGGCGCATGATTTTTTTTTCCTTAGGATACAACAATCCGTTCCAGAATGTTTTTCATGCTCCAACTACAAAGGCAAATTGAAACATGATGCAAGGTGGATAAAAAAGTAGCAGACTAATTAGGTGCTGCAGTGTGGTGTTGACAGGTTGATAGATCCATTATAGTGGAAATGCTTTTGCTGTAGTGCCCACTATGTAACTGCTTGTAATAAAACCAAATTACTTTTAGACTTCTCGCATTGCATTCTCTCTCTTAAATACACAGACACACACACACACATTTTCCTTTGTCTACCTCTGCTCATGCTTTGCCAGAAACTTCCTCGCATGCTGGAAGACCTACCTTTGTAGCCAGGAGACGTGCTGTAGGAGGCCCGGATGTTCAAGGGGTTTGTGTTTTCATGTACCATGCATGTCTCAGCTGGCTCCCTATTCTGTTTTTTTGTCGTCGTCCTGGAAATACTGCTTTCCTGCTAGCTTATTAATACAATGGGAAGCCTGACTGGAGAAAAGATGGATAATTGGGATGCTTTTCCCTTGTTATGAGACCAAGATGGAAGTTTTCACTAATGTTCCTCGTGGTACTGATGTTTGCTCTATGTGAGTAGTTTCAGAGACCCACTGACATGTTCGTATGCTGAGTAAAGCTGAATTCCGTTGGCTCTTGTTCTCCTCCACCTGTAAGACAAACAAGAGAATCCAAACACTTGCCTCAGGTTAACTGACAGCACTTGCAAGTGTTGATTTGCTCTGAAACCTTGTATATATACTTCTGTGGGAGATCTACCATTTTAATAGTAACATTGGCCTTCAAAAAAACCATGCTGATTGGTGTTCCCACAGAAGGTTTGAAAATGTCTGTGGGTAGTCACACCAATACCACTGCCTGGATTTCTAAATGAATGGTTTTAATTGCAAATTATTTGTTAGCCCTTCACGTGGGTATTCTTCTGAACTGGCTGTATTATACAGTGGCATTTGAGACAGTGCTTTATTAACAGCTTGTTTGAAGTTCATTGAGCTGATATCCCCACAGGTCTCTTCTTAAGTGCATCTTTTTGTCTGTATTGCACGCATTTAGCAGTCAGTCAGAGATCTTTAGTTCAGAAGTCTATGTATCGCTATCACATATCTGGCTGCTTTGGCTTTTCTCATTGCTTGTTGGGTTGTAAACATTAATTGTCATATTTGTCTTCATTCCTAGCCAGTTTTCCTTTCTGCTTACTTTAACAAACAATGCCTTCTGGATTTCTTTATGGCTTGCTTTATCTACTTGAAGATCCCAGGTGTTTTTCTACTAGATAAACAAATAGGCTTACTCTTTCATATGCATCAGTGATTCTTAGATGTGTGCATTTTGCAACTTTTACCTTTATTAATTATCAAATGACTGTGCCCTGCAAGAAAGCAAACTGTGATGTTTAAGTTCTGGTTCCTACCTCTTGACTTCCCTGAAGAAGATTATCACTTCTTCAGATGAACTTTGGTCTCATCTCTAGGTTTTGCAATAGTCTTCATTTGAAGAGCCCCTTTGTGACAAGGTTTATGACACTGGAAGGCAGTTACAGTGCAGATGCCTAGACTTGGTTATGAACCTTTCTGTGAAGGATTAAGTGGAACTTGGTGCCCACGGTGTTGCAGTTTCAAGCTGCAAGCCTGATTAACTGAGAAGTGTTTTCCTAAGTGTTATTTTTCTTAAATTCTTTCTTCATCAGTGCTGTACTTCTAGGTGAGTTTTCTTTTTAGACTGAGTGAGAGAGATTTCTGTAAGTTAGAGTGGCCTTCCCAATTATTGTTAATTACCTTATAATATGAGGAAGATGATGAATTGCATGACTTGCTTTGGAAATTCATCTGTTCACAATTGCATTCAGAAGCTGCTATGCTTAGAGCTTATGAGCAAGATGAAATTGCAGTTTTACCCTTTTTGTTTGGCATTTTCAGTATACAATTGAGGTAAAGACAGTGGGGGGGGGGGGGGGGGAGATATGAAGCAAAAGCATCCTGTGAGAGTAAATAGCTCTTAGCTAGAAGTATATCAGGTTAAGAACAAGGCCTCCTTTAAACTGACTTTTTGTTGTTCATTGGATGGTGTTTCTAATTGATAGGGTTTCTGAACTACTGTGATGTACCTTCTCAAAGAAAACACAATTTTTAAGCTATGTAAACACCAGTCTAATCGAAAACATTTTGAAACCATTTCCTTACTTCTTCAAATTAATTGGTCTTTCAGTACTCTTCCATTTTCTAAGTGCATCTTTGAAATAAGCATTGTGATCCAAGCCTTATTAAAAGATAATTCTAGCTTCCTAATCAAGGACTCCTGAGTTTCTCCCATATTTCTCACATGAGAAGTGATACAGGACTTGCTCCAGAGAGAATACTGAGAAGATTGAAACTGTTTATTGGAAGGTGGGATGCAAAAGGACATACAAAATTCGAAGTGATACAGCAAGAGAAGATCAGCCCTTTTGCAGTGCAAGAATAAGAGAATGTTAAACTGGTCTAATAGCATTTACTATTTATTTACAACTAATCAATAGAAGTAATTGAGCTAAAAGATATCCATGCTGATAAGAGCTCCAGAGAAGAGCAGACATTTATAGAAACAATGAAATAACTGTGTAATATTTCACTGTTATGATAAATATATAAAGAGTTTTCAGGAGTAAATTTTTTCTTCAAAACATTGTAAGACTCTAATGAAAGGGATATAGAAGAAATTTACCTTTAAGACAAACTTCTGCTCATGTCCACTTTCAAATATCTAGCAGTCTGTTCTGCAGAAGGAAGACTGGGTTTGACCTATGACTATGACAGCCAAATTTTCTGTAGGAATTTCACTGTAGCTTCTTCTAACCTAATAAAATACCTTTAAAAATCTACTGTTAAGAATCAAAACTTCCATTTTGTGTTCTTACATTGAAACTTCTGTCATTTACTTCAGTGTAATGAAGTTGGCATTAGAATTAGATTTCTGAGTTAGTGGCCATATGGAAAAATTAAAGCATATTGTATGAGGAATGGAGTGACATTAAATAGAGTTAAACAGAAATGGTTTTGCCTTTTCAAGGAGGAAAAAAACCCACAACTGTTAAATCAACCCGGAATGTTTCATTTGACCCAGGACAGTGTGTATTTCTCTTGCTCTATAAATTAGAGAGAAATAAAATAAGCTTTTGGATATTTCTAGAATAAAATTTTGTGTTTTTTTCTGTTGTTCGCAAATGTCTACATCTAGAATATGAAATATTTCTCATTTTAAAAAAATAGTCATTTTTAGCTGACTTCATAAATGATTATTCTTGTTATAAAACTTATTTTTTTAAGCATGCAGTATAATCAAAATGTCCTATTTTGACTTACACCATGAACAAGCAGGAAATCAGCTCTTTTCCTCAAAGATGACTGCTTAAGAATAAGAACTTGTGTAAATTCTTACAAGTTAAACTACATGTGAAAGAAATTTAGACAACTGGCTTAAAAGAACAGAGCTGAACTTAACTATCTAGAGTATAGCTATCTGATAGTCCTACCAGCCTGGCCAGTAAGCAGAAAACTAGGATGGTTAAACTAGTTCTAGCAGTTGTAGCAAGGTGTAGCTGGAAGGAAAACAAACAAACAAATGAACAAACAAACAAAAAAACAAATACAAAAAAACCCAAACAAACCCTGTTGGAGTTCCAGTGATTAGTCTAATGTTTTACTTCTGCTATGTTTAAATCTGTCATGAATACACATTTTAGGATGAGGCAGCAAGGGCAACAGTGTCTCAAGGCAAAGAAGAGGCAGAAGACACCCTCAAAATTCATGCACATGGAATAAGGTATTATTCTGGCTTTTGAAAACTATGTAAGCCATTCTTTGGGCAGATGATTTCCTGTAATCAGTAAGATTTCAACGCTTAGAAATTTTTCAGTATTGTGGCCAGAACAATGAAAATTTTTCCATTGTATTAGTGTAGGATAGATAAGATCTAAATAGGAATAAATTATATCTTTGCGTGCAAGACCTTGGATTGGCTAAGCCTTCTTAGGAGGGCTGTGTTTATTTGCTACATTTTGCTATAACCACAAATCTAGATTATTTTCTTAAAGCAAAACTTCTTGACAACATATTTAAAAGTTTGTTTGACTTATGGTTACATTTAAGACCTACAGTAGCTACAACAGCTGAAGCACTGACTATTCAAAAGCCCTTGGAAAAGGCTGAAAAGCCTCCTTTACCATTGTTGTGGTGCCTGAATAGGACAGTAATCCCAGATAGTAATTACATGACACAAATTACACCAAAACATGCCACGATCTATGCTTACCCTTTTAACTGATGTTGAAATCTAGGTATTAAAACATGAGGATTCGGGGCAAGGGGGTTAACCAAGATAAGGATTTTTTTTGAGAGAGAAAATAGGACAACAAGGAGAATACAGAGTAATATATGACCTTTGCTCAAATACCACAAACTAAAGCAATATGTTTACTAGTGTAGAAGACAGTTGATTACCAAGGAAGCTGAGGAATGGACTGCCAACTTTGATTTTTGGCTAGAAAAGATCATGTGTCAATGACCTTAGAGGTGATGGGGAGGTAGAGGAGGATTTTAGAGGCAACTAGAAAGCAGAATAAAATTCAAGAACAGGAAGGGTTCTTCAGAAGTCATCTGGCCATTTCTATTCCCACCATTTTGGCTGAAGGGACTAAATCATGACTTATTTAAGCAGCTGAAGGAAGTAGAAGATGGGAAGGAATAGAATAAGATTATACAGAAGGGGAGAAATCGCTTCTGCATCTGGCTCCTGTTTCCTTACTTGGATGACCCCATTTTCTAGTACACTGTCATTTAGTTTGTCTCATCTCCTCCTTTGCCTCCTGAAATATTAGCAGTCTTTCCCCCAGAGTTTTCCAGAGATGTCTCTGTGAGTTGTCATTCCAGGTAAAATAAGGAAGGCAGATTTCAATCCTTCTTTCTCCACGTCAGACCTCTTTATTTGGGGGAAGACTGGAATTCAGGTGTGGAACCTGTAGCTGAAGTGGGTTAATCCTAAATATAAAAAGCCACTCTGCTCTTCACAGACTCCATTAGATTCAGTTCAGCTACATTTGAGTTCTAAAGATTTAATAATTCAGTATATTTTGGATGTAATTTACTGTCTCAAGACACAATTGATTGTCTGGGGTATATGACTTGATCCATACTGATAAATATATTACATAGTGGGCATCAAAGGCCTTATGGTCAGTGAAAAGAAAATTGCTGGTGAATGAGCATCAGTGACAGCTGCCAAAAGGATTATATTTTTATTAGACAAGAGGGTCAAAAAAATTTTGTTACAATAGATATGATGTTTGGGAAGAGACCTTGAAAATGCATTGAGATACTAGGATTAAAATAATACTCTGCTCATAAAATTTGCATGCATATTGTGCCCCCCGCCTTAGATGCTGTAGCACCTGCTTTTTTTTGTCGTATGTTTTATGATCAGGTTTTATGATAAGTTTTCTGTGTTCCCCATTCAAACAAAATGCTAAAACTATGTGTATTACAGGATTTTAAAATTGTCACTTAACAAATGTAACTTACTTCATATTGCTAAAATACGCAAAAGAATGGGTCATTGGGACCAGACTGTGAGAAATTGTTCCCTGTGCCAATAAGGGATTCTTTACATAGACTTTGAGGAAATGCTTATGATATGGTATTATTGCAGAGAGGAAATGCAGCTATTCAGCCAGAATTTCCAGAAACAAAGCATCTCATTTTTAAAATCATTCTTGTGATTTAAAACTTTACATTCTTGTTTAGCTTCTTTAACATGTCCAAGTTGTGTCCTGTTCCTCCCTATCTCTGAATGTGGAGGTTAAATATGACCCTTCAAAGATATCTAAGCTTGTTTTCTGCAAGGATGGTTTAAAGTGATATTGGTATCCCTGTATCCTTTACTCACAATCTTTCAATAAATTGAGGTGTGTATTTAATTATACTCAGGCTACATAATTCTCTTTTAAGTTCTTTGGGTCAGAGACTTCGTAGGAATATCTGAAAGATACAGTGGCCGGCACCTTTTTCCCATCAGAAAGTCGTAAGTTAGACTTCTGACTGCCACTTTCCAACTTCACTGGTACAGAAGGCATCACTATGGCTTATAATGACTTCAAAGTTGACCATTACTAAACAGGGTACAGCAGAATTACCTAGCCATGCTCGCTTTTTTAATGTAAACTTTATGAAAATCGTTTAAACATCAAGTGACTTTATATTCTCATAGGTAATGGGACTTGGGTTTTTTTTTCTTTTTCTCGCCCCCCCCCCCCCCCCCCCCCCCGGTCAGTTTTCACAGGAGCATGGCATTTTTAATCAGTGTTTTTAGTTTAAGGCGTTAGACCTAGAAACTTGATATACAGTTCTCAAATCTGATGTGTTCTTCCTTTATGACTGTAACTGCTCTGTGCATCAGCTTCTGTAAAATAGAAATAGTACCACCTCTCCACTTGTCTTTTTTCATTTGTTTAGACTCTAAAATATCGGGAGAATATATCTGGGACTGTGTGACTGCAGTATTGGTTGCTAGTAATATCTTTGCTGTGTGATATATATGATGAATGCCGTAC
>NW_008825614.1:648249-668181 GCF_000699105.1 Pygoscelis adeliae
ATGTTCTATATACTGGTCTATAAGAAATAGGAAATGAATGTCACTATCAGAGGAACAATTTCAGAAAGTTCTGTCAAATAGAACTATTGGGTACTGCAACGGGAAGACAAGTAGTGGTTTGTTACTATGGATGTGAGCATCTGATGTCACAAGCTGATCCTGTTGACTTCAAGGCAAAACTCCCACTGACCTCAGTAAAAGTGGTATTTTACCCTGAAACTTATTGTTAGCTAAGGAGCTAATCAAAACACTATGGTAAAGTTACTTTGCACGAGATGCAGAAATAAATGCCCTTCTCTATGTAGAGGATACTTACATAGCATAAACCAATTGAGCTGAATAAAAATACGTGGCTGGCTCATGCTTATTTTATGCATGACTCGGTGTACTTTCCATCTGCAAGTTATAAGGTGCTTACTGTTAGTGCATGCTGAGGTAAGTTGGATTTAGAAGGATGCTAAAACTAGAAACATAATACTGGCTTACAGAAAGGCGGGTAAATGTTTCTTTAGGAATACTTTGTTTCCCACCATAGAGCACAATTGTCAGCTCAGGGGCTGACACATCCACTAGGGTGGTAATTCCTCAGTCAGTTGCTTTGTAGTCATGGGCCTGTGTTCAGGGTCATTTGCTGTTGATTGGGATGTGGGGTGATTGTTCTGCAGTCTCCGGTATATAGTGTGAGCCCATCAACTTCCTACCAGACTTGCACATGTGCCAGGCAAAGGTGAAATTGTGTTTCAAGCGTAGTTGACAGCAAAACCTTATTTCAGTAGTGACATAATTTCGCACCCGGCTGAACCCAATGGGTCTTAGCCCCGTGACTGAAATCAAGTATATTCATCAGTCTTCATAATAGCGCTTAGTGCAGTTATATTCTTGAGGCATTTAATTTTTGCCTTTAAGCTTCACTGTTTAAAAATGTAAAACTCCTCCCTATCAATCTTGGAATTTTTCAACAAAGTAAACTTTTCTAGTAACTATGCAGAGAGAAGTGTATATATAGGTCACATGCAATTGGTGCCAGCTTTGAGCTGGAATGATCCAGAATACCATGCCAGAGCCTGTTTCAGGTGTGAGCTGAGCTTCACTCCCTCCCTGCCTACACATGAGGCTTTCAGAGCCTCTTTCCAGCATCTCTTCTGTACAGATTGTTCTCTGTGTACTACTGTAATTATAGACATATAAATGGCAAGTGTTTCAGGTGGAAGCCATTTCTTAGGTACGTGGCTGCATGGAGCGAAGTACAGTGTTGATGTCAGTGGCTCATGACTAGGTTTCACAGGTACTATTGTAGTACTTGGAACACCAAGGAGTACGCTCTGTGTGTATGATGTATGCCTGCCCACTAAGCATATACAATTAAATATTAAACAAAGGAAGCCACTTCTAAATGAACTGTGGTTTCAATCTGCAGTTAATGCTTCTGGTACATTCCTGTATTTTTGCTCAACTCCACTGGGTTCAATGGGGAGGGGGTGTTCAATGATTGATCCATGTGAGGTCAAGAACCAGGATTTCTGTGGAATTCTGTGCAAGTCTTTTCCAGTAGCTCCTCTCGCACCTACTTCTGTGCACAGCAAAAAATCTGCAGAAACCCCAAGCTAGACATAATATAAGCACTTTTTACGTCCTGTAAAACAAAGGACGTGAAACAAAGTTTGAGGCCTGTGATGTCATGATGTCACCACCAGCAGCACAGCTTTTTTTTACCTGTTTTTTCAGTTCCAAAAATGCATGCTTAAAAAAAAAAAAAAAAAAAAATTGCTGAAAGCCACTTTTCTGTTGCTCTGCATGCCTTTTTTCCTTCTGCTTGGCAACCTCCACACCTGCTGTTCTGACTACTAAAAATTGTCCTTTCTTTTGTCCTGCAAGTATTTCTGCCTAAGAGGAGAGGGCAAAGGATTCACTAGCATTTTTCTTGGTTCTGCTGCCTTGTAACTTTCAAAATGAAGTTCTTGTTAACAATTCCGTGTTCTTGGGGCTCCAAAATTTAGGTTTTTTTAATTAGAATGGCTATGAGCTAGGATGGTTGCAGTAGCAGAGGCAGATACTGCTCTTAAAGAATACATTAAAAAGCTGGTTTTAAGTGCGTAGCAGTGAAAAACGGCATTTTCTGCTGCAGTGTGAGGCTGGTGTGTTTAACAGGAATGAGGCAAAAGAACTGGTGAAAGGAAGTTACTCCCATCTTCTACCATACATTTTTTCTCTTCAACGCTTGTTGGTTCAAGGCTCCCACACAGTTTCCTTTTTCCTTAGCTGGTGCAGTGACAGCTCCTTATCCTGTTCTAGTCTGCTTTAAGTTTGTGATGTTACTGAGAAACATTTCAGTATATGAAACATTTGAATATACCATCACAGATGTTTTAAGGAGGAAGGACGGTTCTTTCTCAGTTTACTCTGATGGGTGTTTCTCATAGTTATCTTTAATGAGAGGGTGAGCAAGATTTGACCAAAATGTTTCCTGGAATCCAAAGAGCTATTTGCCTCTTAAGGGAACACTGATGGCTAGTTTCACGTTTCAAAAGTGAAAAAATCTTGCCCTTTGAACAAATTCATACAAGAGCCAACCCATCCCAGAACCACCACCACCACACACACGGGCACAGTAGATTAAGTGCAGAATTTTGCCAGTTCACCCCAGGTGACTACCTGGGCCATTTTATTTCTCATAAGCTGTGTTGCTGCCAGCACTAAAGGTATATCAACACTACTCTGTAGTATAAAGACAGCTGAGCTGGTTCTAGATGAACCAACTTAAATACTGGAAGCAACCTATATTTCTTCACAGGGTAGACGAGCCTACACATAGGTCTGCACTAAGGCAGCTAGTGTGCTTTCAGTTCACATTTAGAACTGGCATGCACCGCATGTTGAGATGTTTTCCTTAGGAAAGTTGGAATAATACTGCCAAAATACTTGTAGTGCGGATCCATCTATGTCAGATAAGCTACACATTGTGTTGGCATAGTAAAAAGATCCTCATGGGGGGGGGGGGGGGAAGTATTTTTGCTAGTTTAACCACAACTGGCAGCTGCTTCTAGCATTGCTGTATTAACCAGGGGTTGCACCCTTTCCTGACTTAGCTAACTGTGCCAGCAAAATTAGCTGGTTTTCCCATTGCAGTGTGTCCTGGTTTTAAAATATGTTAAATAGCGTAGTGACATTTTTGAGCAGGAACACAAGTTATCATTTCAATACTTGCTGGCCAGAAAACCATTTTAGAGCCTTTTAGAAAGCACTAGCTCTAGTGCTCTACGACAGGGCGTGCTTAAGGTAATAACTTTGCAAGGATTAATGCCTAGTGGTTAGTCAGGGTTAAAGTACAACTTGGTACCCATACAGGGGCTTGGAATGTTTAATTAGATTGTAAAGGAATGGAGTAATAACTTGTATTTGTAAAAGGAAACATCCTTTCTAAAGTTGATGGAAAGAAGAAAAAAGTATTAATAAGAATTCTGAATTCCTTTGAATCTGGCATGTTTAATTAATCCTTTTTTCTGAGTCCACTTTAACTTTTGCTTAACTTACTCCTCATATTTTTTTCAGTTTGGAGCAAAATAATTTCTGAAACTATTTTACAAACCCAGAGTGACAGAAGGTTAGAAACCAATCTGTTCAGATACAGATAATGATTAACGATGTTCAAGAACGTGAGAATGAAATAAAATTTAGATGTCAACAGGCTTTTCACAGGAAGGTTTATTTTTCAGAAGAGGCCGTTTTGAGAGGAAAATGTATCAGAAGTGTTCCCATAGAGACTATAGGCAGTTCTTAATTTCTGTATGTATACAGCTGACAACATATTGGTGAAACCAAAAATTTACTCTTATTTACACTTATTTTTCACTAGATAAACTGTTGATATATTACTTTTTTTTCTCAAATGGATAATAAAAAACACTAGCCAGGTTTGCCACCATGTTTATAGATAGACATATTCTCAGGTTTTAGAGCTATGCTGTAATACAGAGATGAGCGATATTTTTCTGTCTATTAGATTGGGGAGATGTTTAAAACATGCCCGTTAAAACCTCTAATCTTACCTTCATAACTTCTTTTATTTCGCAATAACATTTTTAAAATTACATGGACAAACTGTTTCCAATAAATTAGTAGAATTTACATTATTAATTTAAGACTTGGAAATTGTAATATTTTAAATTAAAGTACATTTGCACTGGTTCTGTACTGAAAGTAGCTCAAAAACACAAGCTTAAGTTTCCCTAGAGAAGAGCTTTGCATTTCTTAAAAGCTGAAATGATAACTTGATTAACAATAGAGATTTTTAATCACGTTAAAATGAATCCTGTCCTGCTCTCAAGCTCTCTTAGAAAATTATTACAAAACTGTGTATGTTTCCTTATCATTCCTGCCTCATGGGAGACCAAGAGCATTCATCATTTCAGAGTCAAAATTCAGTTGTTTCAGATTACTTTGTTCCATGAATAGACCAAACTTGATAGTTTCATCTTACTAGATTTATTTATTAATTCATTAATGAAGCACTTGTTTCAGCTCACACAGCTGGCTAATCTTAGAAGTCAGTTGCACAAAATCGCTCAGCTGCCTTATTTAACTCAATAATCCAGGTAGACATCTGAACTGAGTTTAGTTCAATAAAAATAAGGATTCTGGATGACTACAACAAATCTTTGTCAGCTGCCTACACTCATGCTGATGCAGTACATGCAAATGAGAATATATGAATATTTCAGTCTCTTAACAAAATTAAGTGGTGTTCAGAGCATTAGGAAAGGTTGCAGCTCTTGGCTGCAGAAGGAATTTTGCTTATGAGAAGTGAGAAAGTTACCACTAACTTGTAGCTGAAGTTAGTTATCAGTGTCAGTAAATCATCACAACTGCAGCTGTTATTTTTACATAGCTGACCATCTCCCCAAAGTAATTTAGGTATTTTTCCCCAAAATGAGATCTAATTTATACAGTGAAGGGCCAGTTGTAGGAAAGACAACAATCTAAAATTTTCTGACCTTCAGCAGCAGTAAATCCAGGAAATCAGGTATTTATCCTACCAAATGCAAATACATAATGAATTGCACCAAGAAATTGATTAGCTAAAGTTTATTTGCACTTACAGCTACATTATAGTAATATCTTTAGTTTTACTATGGAGACAGTGAGGAATTTCTCTGTCAAAAAAGATTTTGTGCTATCTTAGGGAAGTTTCTCATCAGTTAAATGTTGTGATTAAAAGGCCTGAATGTACGACTGATTCTCTCCAAATAATTGTCTCATAATAAAGGAATCCTTTAACTTCTGTATCAGATTGTACTGCACAATGTACTGTGTAGTTAGGGTAGGAACTGCTAAAATCCATTTCCAACTTGCATGCGTATAATGTGTCTCTCAGGATGTAGGTGTAGGACAGGTCGCAATGGCTGACTAAATGTGTTGGTGAAAAGGGAAAAGGGTAAAAAAGGCAGGAGATGAATGAGCAGCATTGACAGTTGTAGCACAGGTTTCTTGTACAGGTTTCTTGGCCTTGTCCTATTAATAACAGCTATAGACTGCTTGAAGTTCACAAAATGGTCTTCAGGCTGTACTTAATAGCTTTATTTTTTATGGCTCATGCATGTTGTCTCTTCATAACTGTTTGGAGGATAGCTGGGGGAAATAATAAACATGGGGGGGTGAAATAAAACAAAGTAGTTCATATTTTTTATTTTAAAATTTATAAAATAAAGGGGAAGAATTTCATGACCAAGTTAGTGTAACATAAATTTGCTCATCTTTAGCAATACTAAAACCCTAACTGCAATGCTTTATCTGCAGTTGTGTAGAGACTCACACATGCTTAGTTTCAAGCATACATGTAGTAAGATGTTTTTAGGGAAGAGACACCGAGTAATGTTAATGCTGCACTATAATCCAAAAGGTTTTCTACCAGCAGTTCCTTTTCCTAGGCTTTATCAACTGTTTCAAGACAACTGTCAACTGAAAACTAGTATCTGTTTTTCATAAACGTTTTCGTGAGGTTATTGCAGTGTAAAACCACGTTTTCGTAATAATCAGGTTTTCTTTCATGCCAGTTACGTTGCTGCCTTTGTAATAAGACTGTAATTTCATTGTAATAGCATTCATGAACTCATACTAGATGCATTTTTAAGCCTATTTTAGTGTGAGAAGTGAACAGAGCTGGACTAGGAGTTAGGTTTGGATCACAGCCTTCTCCTTTCCATGTAATTTTAAACAGCTTTCTCAACCACTGTGATTGTCTCAGCCACATTATTCATCCCCTTTCTGCTGCCACAATGCAACCAGTGTTGTCTTCTGATGAGCAAATAGGTTGAGAGGAGGCCGTTTCCCTGCTGGTGATCCTCCTTGTCCCAACAATGCGGGAAGTGCAGCAAAGCTAGTATGTTTTTGAGGTTAGTGAGGGTGTTTTCCAGAAGGAGACTGGGGAATAAGAGATTATGGAAACTAGAGCTTTTCTAGGTATCATTTAATCATAACTGTGAAAGATGACCATGTCCCAAGAGAATGGAGGAAGAAGTGGAGGGAAGCCCATCACTGCAACTGCTGCTATGGCATGATTTCCCAGGGCCAGGTCACTGGTACTCACTGAGATTGGAAGGCCTGCTGGACGTGAGTGTGAAAAGAAGGAGTCATCCTCAGTTATGTCACATGTGGTGGTATGTTTTCACCTATATAGTTATGTCTGTATATAGAGGTACCTATCTTGGTATAACAGTGATACACCTATGTATCTTTTGATTAACTATGAGAATTAGCAGAAGCTCTGTGGCTCTCTGCACTTTTGAAATGCTGTAATTTTATTTACCTTGGAAGAGTTGGCAGCTATTGGGGTATTTATTAGGACCTTCTAGGCACTAAGAAAATATAAATAACTGAAACCAAAATGACAGTAAAGTTACACACACTACCTTGCTGTAAAGCGTAGAGACAGATTTAAGAGGAGGTATAGGAGGTATAGCAAATATGTTTTTTAAGGAAAGATCATGAGAAGTGGAAGTTGTTAGCCTAAGAAAAGGCTAAGTGAAGATATGATAGCACTTTTTGTATGTATTAATTAAAGACTGATGCAAAGAGAGGTGTAACCAATGTATCTGTAGGTAAATTGTTCTCCAGCTCCACTGGGGATAGGATGGGCTTGAGTAAAAGCAAAGGAGCTGCTGTCCAGTTAGACATAGGAAAACCTTTCTAGCCATGAGGTTAGAGAAACACTGGAAGGGAATTGCCTGAGAAGGCTGGAAAACCCCTCTGGTGGTGGAGATTCTGTGAACTTCTGCTAAGAACGGTTTAGATGTACTTAATCCTGTGACAGAAAGATGGAGTAGATGATCTCTTGAATCACCTTATTTTCTGTTGTTCTATACAGAGAGCTAACTTGTGAGGCAGTGCTGATGTATTTAATAAATTCTCTTGCTAGCTCCTTTCGTTCTTTCTAATAACCAAAAGCAAAATGTGCAATGTTTTTCAAACATCTCTTCTAAATATAGCTTTTCTTTTCCTTCAAAGTGAGGGGAAAATTGTTTCTACATAAAAATCTTGCCACATGAAATGGTTATTTCTCTTGGCAGCTGTTCTTTTCAATGATTCACTGATTCCCTTCAAGACAAGACAGCTAGATAAAACTGTAAGGATAACCAAAGCAATGTACATAGCAGCAGAGTAAGAGCTAAAATGTCACGGTGTGTAAGTAAAAAGTAAAATCTGGCATAATGATCTGATACATATATCTGGTCCCTGCACCTAAAGTCCGTGGTGAGGAGGGACGTTAAAGGCAAATGAGTTCAGTTTCTGTAGTAGTGGTGAGATTAGAAGTTCCAGTGGAATTGCAGGCTCTTTGTTGGCAGAAACAAAAAGCCACGCACCTGCTGTGTCTCGTATTAATCATAACATTACAGCACCTTTCCTTTGAATGTTGCTCTCTGACTCATTCATTGCTGCATCTTCTGCAAGGGAAAGCAATATTCCTAACATAATCCTTACTCTGTGGAAAGAGATAGCAAAGCACTTAAAAAACATGAGTAAGGACCATTTTTTTTATTTCATAGTAGTCACGTTGAAACACAGAGTGAAAAACTGATTCCTCAGCCACTTCTTTAGCCTACTTTATGGTGTAGCTGCAGAGATACTTGTGATTGCTAGCAGAAGGGAGGAGGTGATTTGAAGCTAGGAGTCTCAAAGGATATGGAAAAGGATGGGCATTCTCCTTCCCACCACAGTGACCACAAATATGCTTAAAGTGGTGCATTAAAAATTAATATTGGTGCATTAGACCACCCTTCTGATCACTGATTGACAGAACTAGGAAGAAAACCTAATCTCTTAGCCTCCAGGCCCTCAAATTTTATTTAAAAAAGAAACCACAACTACAACTACCTTTCCTTTTTCCTTCAAATGTAATTCTCTAATTTTAAAATGCCCTGTCAGTCTTGACTAATAATAGTAATAATAATAAATTATTCAGCTAGATCACTGCTAATTACCATGTTTCTGTCATCTCTATTCTGTGGCCTAGCATTAGGAAATACTTTGTATGATCTAAGCACTTTCTTTTAGTGTGTCACCTGTTCTCCTGCCCATCTCTTCCACCTGGCTGATTGAGCTCTGATAGCTCAGAGACATCCTCATGATGCTGCACTAAATATGACTGCTTTAGTCAGACAACAGCACGTAAAAAAAAAAAAAATTAAAAATGGTCAAGTAGTGAATAGTTAGTTGTATCTCTGTCCTAAAAATGGTCATATTTGGTTTAATGATCAGTAGTTATAAAATCGGAGCATTTCCCTATCATCACAAAGATGTATATATGTATAAATACACATGGATTCTGTCACTCTCTTGGCCTTTGATGTGTGGCTCTAGTGTTCTAGTCTCCTCACTCTGATCTTCCCAGCTGGCACTTAGTAAAATACAAGCATCACAAGACTTGGATTAAAATGCCAATTTCATTGTTGCCAGTTCTATTGGACATGATTGAATAAATCTTCCCCTCCCTGAAAAGCTTCTAGATTTCTACATACAGTACTGATTAAAAAATTACCAGTAAGGCTGTATGTACTCAATTACTAGCAAGACTGTACTTTTCAAAAAACATGCATCTTATTTCCAGTCTGAGTTAGTCTTCCATAACCGATATGGTTGGGTTTTTGGTGTTTGGTTTTTTTTCATTATTCTCACTGCCTAGTCAAATTGCATGCTACTAAGATATTTTACAGAAATCTACTATATTATTACTACCTTTAAGCTACCTTCATCAACAACAATAGAGAAAAATGAAATTTACTTTACCATAAGCCCAGAGTGATACGCATTAATTATATTACTCTCCTTAATTATTGATTAATTGGATTCTATATTAACCATTCCATTAACTTTCTCTAGATCCACACCATGCTCACAAGCTTGTAATTACCTGGATTATCTCATTTACTTCTAAAAATGTCCTTAGGTTTCTTCAGGTCCTCTGAAAGCTGCCATAGTTTCCCAACAAACTGAAAAAAGGATATATACGTCCCCCAGCCAGTTCTTCTAAAATAACTGGATAAAAATTACACAGAATTGCAAATATCAAATTATGAACCCAAGTATCAACTCATTAATGTAATCCTAAATTATTCTTGATATGGAAATATTTAATAGTCTCAGCTATACCAAACACCTGTCTCTTACCAGATACACAACAGAAGTGCTTATTGATCTCTTTTTTTAATTAACTGTTACTAAAGCCAAGATTTCCCTTTAGTAATGAATCACTATCAGAATTCCTGCAGCTTTGGTTTACTCAGGAAAACTTATTCCTTTTATTCCTAACAATATTGGCAATAGCTTGTTCTTTGTATCTGTTTTTCTTGATTAAACTCATACCTTCTTAAGGCTTATATTCAGTATTATTCTTTTTTATGCAATTCTAACTTTAAGTCTGCTTGGTGTTTTAATTAATATGATATTCCTTCCGAAAAAAATGTGGTGGCTTTTTCAAACAGGATTGATGCTTAGAGAAATAGTCTTAATTAGCATTCATAGTTTTCTGCACTTTTTTTTTTTCCCCTCATGGTGTTATTGTTTCTAATTGTTTTCCCCTTGGAAGAACTGACTTACTTTAAAGCTACAAATACAGTGGTTTGGATGTTAATCATGCTTGCAGATAACAGTATAAAGTATCATGATTTCTTGTACAAAAGTTACATTGATTTTTAGGTTTGTAATCTGTTGTTTTTCATATACTAAGATGACTTCTTAGAGAATCTGCTTGTGCCAGACACAGTGTTTTTTGTTAGTGAGAATCTTTTGTCTCTAAACACTTTGTAGGTAGCACTGTGTCTCCCCTCCTGTGCCCACACATGTTACTCAGAATTCAGTTATTCATGATAATGTTGATTTTCACCCCCTCCCCTTTTGTTATATGTAGGTGCAATTGTCTTGGGATTTTAATTTGATTCAGTAGATTGTAGTAGACACCTATTAGTAAACTACCTACTATTTATATGATACAGCACTGATTTCATAAACATTTGGCATCATGTTGCTCTTGAGCTGTCAGAAACTGTAATTTTTGACATAAATTGCCATTTTCTTTTCTTTTTTCCAAGTTGCCCCTTTATAAACACCTTAGAACAATTTTTTTAACAACCCAAGCATTAGACTCCTCCCACCAGCTTTCAGTAGCACCACCTAGGCTTTCTGATTTATAGCCCAAGCTCCCAGTGGTGGTGTACAAACCAATAAATTACCTCCATTATTCTCTACTATCAATGTGAGTTCAGGATGCTGAAGACCTTACATGTCCAGTGTTAGTCTGCATTAGCAGTGACAACAAGATAGGGTACCAGATGTTCCTACTGATGTTGATTACAACACTTGCGTTGGGACAGAGCCTCTGCTAGAGCTCTAGAAGGTGCAGCTGGTGACATTGAATCAATGTGGATGTAAGATGCATTTGGACTCATCCAGTTGTGGGGCTGTTCTGCAAAAAGCTAGGATAGCCTTTTTATGATGACTGCCAGCCAGACTGCATCACATCTCACCCTCATTTCTAGGAAAACAAGAAATAATAATCCCAGGAAATGCTCTGATTCTAATGAAAAGACATTTTTTGAAATGTTTCCAACCATCTCAGTTGCTCGACCCACTTTCTGAACGACTGCACCCTCTAATGGGGTAAAACAGATTGACTTTCAAAGCAGCCGATTTATTTTTATATTGTTTGTATCCTTCTAGTCCTTATAGGCATAATACAACAGCCCATTCTTGTGACAGTAAAACAAGCACAGTTTTGCTGAATGTGGATTACAGGGGAGGTGTGACTATCCAATAAAGACTTTATATGATTCGTCTCTACTCTCGGTTAATGAAAAGTATGTAAATAGCTGTATACATTCATGGTGAAATGAGAAAGGAATTTTAATGAAATCATAGAAAGAATTTATTTCACTTCTAAGTCCAGAAAAAAGTATGATTTCTTTTTTCTTATTGTGTGAAGCCATCTCATTTTACCAAAGCTTTGTGGGGAAGTAGAAGTTTGAACAATGAAAGAGATGAAACAGACTCTTAACCATGATGTTGCATCTTGTCAAACAGGTAATTCTCTAATGGACCAATGAAAGCCAACGATGACAAGTTGTGGTCAACAGTCCTTGAATGTGCTGATGGTTCTGCTTTCATTACTCTTGTCAGCAGGTAACTTTTATACTTTGAATTTAGCTTTCACTGATGTATGCCACAGGGAAAAGCTAGTTGCAGTTTAATACTGGTTTCCTGCAAAACAAACAAGATCAAATGGATTGTTAATTGAGTAATAAATAAATAAAGCCTCTTTGTATTTAAGAACTAGAAGCTGGAATTCGAAATACAATTGAAAATTCAGTTTAAGAAGGAAAAGGTGGTAGAAAAGCGACATGGTAAAGCAGGCTGAAAATTTAAAAGAAACAAAGCTACTGTTTTGATATGCTGTTTTTTCAGCTCATCTAAAAGAAAAAAGCAAGCTCTACACCACCATACAATCCAACCATTTTGCTAAATAACCATCTAATGGAAGCAGAGCAAGTTGGGTTCCAATTGTGTGTTTTTATATGTGCACACAAGAGTACATAAGCATGTGAAGGATTGAACTTGGAACTTCAGCTATTCTTGAGATGAATACATTGGATACAATGTAACTTGTCTTATATGTATTTAAAAGAAAATTGCATGACATCGTAGTATGCAAATATTATGTTATTTTCCTGAATCTAAAGAATTTATTGGACCAGGGAGCGGTTCCAGAGATTTTTGTCCTGATGCTTGGTAGAGCTGCCCTAGATGTTTGCTATCAGCACACAGAAAGGATTTGTGCAGAAATCTGTCAGTTGTTAGATTGAGAATTAGTTGAATGCTATGATTATTAGTTGCATTTGTTCTTCAGGAGTTATTTATGACATTAAGGTTTTCTGTAATTATGAATGAATATTTAAAAAAAATAAATAAAAAGGTTCTTAGTCCAAATAGATTTGATCCTACAAGTTTTTAACTCTCAATACAACCTCTTTTATCCCCCATTCTTGAAGCACTTTTGTAATCCAAAAAGATTTTTTTTTCCATCACTGCTCCTTATTCCCTTGTACTACATCACATCCCTAACCACCATACTTAAAATTTTACCAGGTATTATATACCTTAAAGTATCCTTGTGCTCCAGTAAGAGTTGTTACTACTCTGTCTGCGTAATGCCTATAATACTCACTGTTAGATCCTCATCAATTAGTTCAAGTGTGCGTTTTGTTGCCCACACTCTCATTGCTTGTTTGCAAGCGTTCAAGTTGATTCTTGCTAATGATAGTTCATTATTCAGCTATAACTGACACAGTCCTTTTGCTAACGGTGTTGTTATATTATCGACTAGACTACTTCTCTGCCTAATCTTAAAACACTGTTTTCCGTTAGAGTCCTTCCACTGATATCCCTATGTATGGCGCTGCATCCCTAGTTATGTAACTCCCCTCCTCCCATGCACTAGAATCAGGCACAGGGGTTGTAGCAGCTTCCTTGTTTTCCAGGTTAAAGTCATTTTGGAGAGCTATTTTCCTGGTGGATGAATGAAGCCAATTATTCAAGAAGACTTCAGTGAATGTATCCCAGTGATCAAATATCACAAAACTTTTCCAGCTGCTCCAGTCTCTTCTGTTGATTTTCATTAAGTTTTCATTTCTTTACCACTCTTTATAGGGGACTTCTACTAGAGACCTCCTGAGATCCCACTTCTCCAACCATTTTCCTCAAGATGATTTAAATACCTATGTTTCAGTTGAATGGGATGCTGTGATTACACCATGTGTGCAAATAGTAGTCAGCCACTGGAATACATACACACTTATTCCCTCAAACCCAGACATAAAGCCAGTGTTCTGATATTTTTTTTTCTCTTAGAAGAAAGTGCTGCCTCTGAAGTACGATGTTTTTATTTGAAACTAATTACATATAGCTTTTACTTCTTACATAATTTATCTATTAACATCACAAAGTATTGGCTTTGTAGATGTGTACCTTATCTTCTTGTTGCTCCTTGGCTATTAGTATTTTATTAGCTGACATCCATTATTAGCATGTAGAGTACAGGCTTAATTTGAAATCATCACAAGACTTTCATGCCAGCCTAACTTTGCTCCTTGGGGAATTTTACTACTGACATCTGTAGGAGTGGGTTTGGGTCATTGCTAACACATTTTACAGGATGAAATTTATTATTTATTATTTTGCAGCCAGCATGAATGTAAATTTTTTTTTGTCCAAGACAGGTCAGCTTCCATGAAGGAAAACTACTGGCTTTATGCAGTGAGAATGACAGGGGAAAAAAAGGATGCTACTCTCACTGGAATGATATGAACATCATTTTTCAGCTGAGCTGAAATGAAAATCTAATGGCAAGATTCCTTTTGAGTTCCCTAGATTTACAGACTTCTCTCTGTAAGATCATGCTTTGCTTCCAAGTCTTTGATATACTAAGATTCACAATCTTAGTACTAAATTTCTGAAATCTGTATGCATGGCTGAAAACTGCACTTAATAATTGGAAGCGTAACTTTCACTGGCTCCACAGGCAGAATGAAAGTAAGGGCACGAGTAACAGGAGCAGCTGTTCTCAGAGCCCGGTCTTTGTTGTATCAGAAAAGGAGAGAAGCAGCGACAGTGGCAGTGGAGCAGAGGTGTGGTCAGATACCAAGGTTGTGGCTCAGAACAAGGATGAAGTTTGGCGGCTTTAGCTGTGTGGTTAGGAAGGAGATGCAGTTGCCTAACATGGGCAAAATGCTCTCAGGGCAGGGACAAGTAACACTGAAAAGAGAGGCTCCAGTTCAGAGTAGGTAGGCCATGACTCCATTTAAAAAAAAGATGAAATTGGATTGAGAATACTGAAACTTCAGACTGACTTTATTTCAGTGCTATCAAGATCACAATGGCATGCAATTTTAGGATTTGTGAACACTTACTAGTTGTACTAGCCGCACAAATAATGCATAATAAAGGGAGGAGCAGCATGCAGTCATGCCAGAATAATACCCTTTCTGACCACTAACTCTTAGATTTGCTTTGCGGTAATGTTGATACTTATATTCATTTCATGGATTGAAACACATTTATAAAATCAGGGATGACAGCAAGACTTATATTAACAAGCAAAAATTGACAGATGATTTGCACATTACAGTATTTTTTTCTTTGAAGTAGGAAATGAATGTCCATATAGCAAAATTATCAGAGGATCTCAAATGATTGGCATTGTGCTAAGTAAAATGCATAATGTGAATATTTCTGTGGATCCATATAGAAAGCTTATAAAGACCAGCCATTCCGAAAGCCTTGGGGCTTTAAAAATTTAGTAGCTAAATTAAAAATTTAATCAGCATTACACAGATCTCTAACTGTGAACAGATAGAGAAGTAACAGTTTGATGTACACTGGCTGTTTACTTTTCAAGGTAGGGTAGATAAATCTTAAGATGAGCTTAAATCTGTCATTTGAAGCATGACAGACTATTCTCCTCTTGAAATTAGTAGGAACAGAGATATGAGCATCTATATCACTTACCTGTTCAGCAATACTTTTCAAAAATAGTATGAGAATTTGCACATGCAACTCCACTTCAGAAACAGCTGACGTCTTTGCAACAGACAAGAGCCTTTCAGGTACAATACTTTTATCTGAAGTATTTCTGTAGAAACAAGGCGCTCTAATCCTCAGGATTTAAGCAAAGTTATTTTCAGGAAAAATACTTTTAAAAAAAATTGCACTTTGTTTATTGGATCTCTGATTCTCAGAGAAGCAAAAACAGCAAGTAAAATTACACAGATTACAATAAATTGATACAGTTTTTTCACCGTGTACTAGGTCTGGCTGGGATGGGGTTAATTTTCTTCACAGCAGCCCGTATGGTGCTGTCTTTTAGGTTGGTGACCAAAACAGTATTGGCAACACACCAGTATTTTAGCTGTTGCTGAACAGCCCTCACACAGAGTCGAGGCCGCTTCTGTTTCTCATTGTGCACCCCAGTGAGGAGGCTGGGGTGGGCTAGAACCTGGCTGGGGACACAGCTGGCACAGCTGACCTGAACTGGCCAGAGTGATATTCCATACCATGTAACGGCACACTCAGCAATAAAGAGCTGGGGTGGGAGTTTATCCAAAAAGTGCTCGGGGACTGGCTGGGCATCAGTCTGCTGGTAGTGAGTGATTGCTTTAGCATCACTTGTGGGTTGTTTGTTGTTGTTGTTGTTGTTGTTGGGGTTTTTTTTCTTACTCATTTATTAAACGGTCTTTATCTTGACCCACAAATTTCCTCGCTTTGCCCTTCTGATTGTCTTGCCCATCCCACTGGGAGGGGGAGTGAGCAAGCAGCTGGGTGGTGCTTAGCTGCCTACCAGGGTTAACCCACCACACACTGACTACCAAATTCAGATTGTAATTCCATCATCATGTTATGCTGTTACTTGTGCATTTTTTTTAATCACTGACACACGTTTTACTATTTAAGGATTTCTAACACTGAAAAGAGAGGCTCCAGTTCAGAGTAGGTAGGCCATGACTCCATTTAAAAAAGAGATGAAATTGGATTGAGAATACTGAAACTTCAGACTGACTTTTATTTCAGTGCTATCAAGATCACAATGGCATGCAATTTTAGGATTTGTGAACACTTACTAGTTGTACTAGCCGCACAAATAATGCATAATAAAGGGAGGAGCAGCATGCAGTCATGCCAGAATAATACCCTTTCTGACCACTAACTCTTAAGTACCTCAGCCTTTTCCTCATCCTCGGTGACAATGTTCCCCCCCGCATCCAATAAAGGATGGAGATTCTCCCTGGCTCTCTTCTTGTCATTAATGTATTTGTAAAAACTTTTTTTGTTGTCTTTAACGACAGCGGCCAGGTTGCGTTCTAGCTGGGCTTTTGCCTTTCTCATTTCCTCTCTGCACGACCTAACGAGATCCCTGTACTCTTCTTGAGTCGCCTGCCCCTTCTTCCACAAGCGATAAACTCTCCTTTTTTTCCTGAGTCCCAGCAAAAGCTCCCCGTTCAGCCAGGCCGGTCGTCTGCCCCGCCCGTTCTTCTTGCGGCGTACAGGGACAGCCTGCTCCTGCGCCTTTAAGACTTCCTTCTTGAAGATTGTTTACTTTTCAAGGTAGGGTAGATAAATCTTAAGATGAGCTTAAATCTGTCATTTGAAGCATGACAGACTATTCTCCTCTTGAAATTAGTAGGAACAGAGATATGAGCATCTATATCACTTACCTGTTCAGCAATACTTTTCAAAAATAGTATGAGAATTTGCACATGCAACTCCACTTCAGAAACAGCTGACGTCTTTGCAACAGACAACTTAAGAGCCTTTCAGGTACAATACTTTTATCTGAAGTATTTCTGTAGAAACAAGGCACTCTAATCCTCAGGATTTAAGCAAAGTTATTTTCAGGAAAAATACTTTTAAAAAAAAATTGCACTTTGTTTATTGGATCTCTGATTCTCAGAGAAGCAAACACAGCAAGTAAAATTACACAGATTACAATAAATTGATACAGTTTTTTCACCGTGTACTAGGTCTGGCTGGGATGGGGTTAATTTTCTTCACAGCAGCCCGTATGGTGCTGTCTTTTAGGTTGGTGACCAAAACAGTATTGGCAACACACCAGTATTTTAGCTGTTGCTGAACAGCCCTCACACAGAGTCGAGGCCGCTTCTGTTTCTCATTGTGCACCCCAGTGAGGAGGCTGGGGTGGGCTAGAACCTGGCTGGGGACACAGCTGGCACAGCTGACCTGAACTGGCCAGAGTGATATTCCATACCATGTAACGGCACACTCAGCAATAAAGAGCTGGGGTGGGAGTTTATCCAAAAAGTGCTCGGGGACTGGCTGGGCATCAGTCTGCTGGTAGTGAGTGATTGCTTTAGCATCACTTGTGGGCTGTTTGTTGTTGTTGGGGGTTTTTTTCTTACTCATTTATTAAACGGTCTTTATCTTGACCCACAAATTTCCTCGCTTTGCCCTTCTGATTGTCTTGCCCATCCCACTGGGAGGGGGAGTGAGCAAGCAGCTGGGTGGTGCTTAGCTGCCTACCAGGGTTAACCCACCACACTGACTACCAAATTCAGATTGTAATTCCATCATCATGTTATGCTGTTACTTGTGCATTTTTTTTAATCACTGACACACGTTTTACTATTTAAGGATTTCCTTAGGACTACATTTTATTACAGACATCACTCCTCCTCTGACCTGATGTTATCTTCATTCTTCCTTCATTTTGTAGTCATCCTTCCCCTAGTTTTCATCCCCAAAGAAGTCTGGGGGTTGTTTTCCTTTTAAAATGGGTAAAGGGCCTGTCTAGGAATCAGGGGATGCTTTCACATGTGCTGTTAAGTAAACCACTTTGCAGTGATGAGCAAGCTAAACTTCTTAGGGTCCTATAGGCCTCTAGTGCATTCTCACAAAGCAGTGTCTCTCTCGGAGCACTGAATAATTTCAGAAGCATGGAAGTATTCGATTGCTTATGAAACTTAAAGAACTAGTTTTAATTCTTACAACATGCACTGGATGTATATACAAGTAAGGTATAACCTTGCAGGGTTGCTGTTCACTTGTGGTAGCTTAACACGGGTGTAATTCACCTAAGCTAAATTGTAGTAATAACATAAGAAAAATGGCATTTTTACTATCCTGTTATTTGCAAAGGTAGTTCTAGCAATAAATATCTTCTATTAAAATGTCCCCAATTTGAAACCACCATCTGTACTGGAGGCTTCAAAAACTACTAATGTGTAAGCAGTTGTAATAATGTAACTTTTTAAAAGAAAAATAAGTTAATATATCTTTAGCCATAAAAGGCATTATACCTGCATTTTGGGGGGGGGGGGAGATGATCCTGTTGATAATGCATGATAAACAAAATCTGTGTTGCACTCCAAGGCTTTGCAGATATCAAAGAAGAAAATTTTGTTTCCTTGGAGCAGCTGATATAATCAAAGTGCAGATATTCCAACTAAGAATGAGTACGTCAGGATGGCTAAAAAGTGAGATCTGGCAAACTGATCAGTTCAGATCAGTTACATTTTCTCTACGGCTGCAACTCAAGTAGTACATACATTAAGCCATCTAATTCTGATAAGAAATCTGTAGGTTCAGTGAAAGTTATCCTTCAGCTGGATAGGGAGAACACTGGACAAGGTGGGGAGAAAAAACACAAACACAAATGTTCAGGACATAAGCAACCCCTAAAGGAGAAGAATGGAAAGACATTTTTCTTGCTAGAGAGTTTATTGCACAGCTTTTTCGATACAGCACATATGTATCTTCCTTTGAAGCATCTGAAGCTGGCCACTTATCAGAGAAGGATTAGATGGGTGCTCTTCTGCTGGATACAGTAAATAAAAATACCGTGGATAAACATCACTATTGGAAGTGCAGTGCTACACCATGAAGGCTACCCCTTCACCTGCATTTATTAGGTCCAATAATAAGACTTACTTTCTGTTTGTTGACAGCAGATACGGACTCACCTTTTTTCCTGGTAATGATTGCTAGTGGAGCTACACACGTTGTAATGCATGTAGTGCACCCTTGCAAACTGATATCAAACATTTACAAAACACTTAGGGACCTTTTTAGGTGCCTAACTGTATGCATCTAATGCCATTTGACTTGCTCTAGATCATCCATGTGTGCACCGGACCTACAAGAGACCTGCATCTCCTCCAACGAAAGCTGGAGACCAGACAGAACAGCCTAGGGAAATCTTAGCTGGCACTGGAGACCTGTATTTAAGTAACTGAATCAAGCTCCTGTTCTTGTTAGAAATCAAATACTTAGTTAAAAGTTCTATTTGATTTGTGAATTTCTCCCATGCCACATGTCTTTTCCATTATTTTCTAGATTTAACTTTTCCAAAAACAAATGATACGTAGTTAAAACTAAAATGATGATGGGACAGAGTGCAACCTCAGCAAGTTTCCTGTTGATACAGAAGTGGGAGGAGTGGCTGATATGCCTAGGGTTGTGCTGCTATCCAGAGGGACCTGGACAGGCTGGAGAAATGGGCTGACAGGAACCTCATGAAGTTCAACAAGGGGAAGTGCCAAGTCCTGCACCTTCCTAGGGAGGAACAACCTCAGGCATCAGTATATGCTGGGGGCCAGCTGGCTGGAAAGCTCTTTGTCTTTGTGGCTCCATTAATAGGAGTGCTGCCAGCAGGTTGAGGGAGGTGATCCTTCCCTTCTACTCAGCACTGGTGAGGCCACTCCTGGAGTGCTGTGTCCATTTCTGGGCTTCCCGGTACAAGAGAGAGACAAAGCTACTGGAGAGAGTTCAGCAAAGGGCCACTGAATGATGAATGTGACTGGAGCATCTCTCATACGAGGAAAGGCTGAGAGAGCTGCGACTGTTCAGTCTGAGGAAGAGAAGGCTCGGGGGGATCTTATA
>NW_008825614.1:668216-688582 GCF_000699105.1 Pygoscelis adeliae
GTAAAGAAGACAGAGCCAGGCTCTTTTGGGTGGTGCCCAGTGACAGGACCAGAGGCAATGGGCACAAACTGAAACAAAGAAGGTTCCCTCTGAACGTCAAGAAACACTTTTTCATTGTGAGGGTGACTGAGCACTGCCACAGGTTGCCCGGGGAGGTTGTAGAGTCTTCATCATTGGAGATACTCAAGAGCCATCTGGACGCGGTTCTGGGCAACAGGCTCTAGGTGGCCCTGCTTGAGCAGAGGAGTTGTACCAGATGACCTCCAGAGGTCCCTTCCAACCGCAACCATTGAATTTTTTCAAAACTTAATCAGTCCTGGAACACTTTCATTATTGCTGCATTAATTAAGGGAGGTTGCAGGGACCTAAGTACTTGTTCAAACAAATATATGTTCATGCAATTACATGCTTTGTGGATTTTGCAACAGAATTTGAACATGGAGATTTGCTGCAAGAATTACAGAGGGTTTTGAAAACTTAAGTCTAAAGAAGGACAATTTCTTTACTGATTATAGCATCCTCAGATTTGGAACACACATTTTTCCCAGGCAGGGCAAGAACAGATATGTAATTAGTTTTCTCAATATCTATGTTCCTTCAGAAATAGCATTCTTCTAGCACTTTCAGTTCCTGACTGAATTAATCTACAAAAGGATTTTCTCTTTTGTGAAAGTAATGATGGGGGGGGGGAGAGGGGGAAGAGGTGCACGCGTGCCAGTGTGTGTATATATATAAAAAAAATGTAAAATGTTTAGAGTGGTTTTCCTTCACTCAGAGGGCAGTACAAGTTACCTTGTTTTCTCTTCAGTTTAGTACTCTGTTTTTTGTTCTAGGCTTCCTTTATACACACAAATAAAGAAGTAATCTCCACTGTCACAATGCTTAAAATGTGACTAGACCTACAGAGAGTGAGAGATTCTTGAAATTAATATAGTTTATAAAATTGAGAAACAAAAGTGTTAGGAATAGGCTTTTTTTAAGAAACATAGAAAGAAATGAGGATTAGATGGATAAGGTGCACAGATGCAATTGCAGATCAAGAAGGACAATGCGCAGAGAGATAAAATACAGTTAAGCTAAATCCATGCACGTCATTATCTGTAACCTCTTGTACTGGTAACTGATACAAAAATCATACACCAAGTTACAAGGGTTAATTCTGTCAGTCTAAAGTGAATATCCTTTATTAATTGGTGTAACCTTATGAAGCGCAGCTACCCACTGCATCACTGTGCCTTTGTTCTCTAATCAGAGTAAAAACATTTCACTGCTGAGAGTATTCAGACTCTTGACTTCTACATTTCACTTTCCTTAGAGTGTAAGGCCTTTGGGCGGTCTGTATGGTATATGTAATCTTAAATGATGCCATAAGGCCTACCATAATGCAAACTATGAATCAGTTAAAATGTTGGCAGTGTGTGGAACGAAATATTGTTTCTTACAAGACTTTTCAGATCAACCAAGGAGTCGCGTGTGGTTGCTTATGACCATACTGGAAGGGATCTATATCCTGCCCCTCTGAACAGTTGATTAGCTCAGGGAAGCTAAGATGGTTGCACAGCTTCCAGTTTGGAGCTGTTTGCAACCAGTAGGCTTAGAACATGGTCAGAGAGCTTGCATCTGCCCACAGTCTTACCATGTAGATGTAATCACAGTGTGCCTCTCACCACACAACGATCAGCCTCAAGTCTGCATTCAAAGGGTATACGTGGAGAGCATTTCTTGTTCTTTTTTTTTTTTTTTTTCCAGGAAAAGCACTGGTGAAATCAGTGTGACATATTCCTATAAAAAATGTTCTCAGAGATGTAATAAACACTTTACATGAGGATTTAATAAAGGAGAAATGTAAGAACTCCCAGGAATAGCTGTATTTCTATTAGTTCTATCTATTTGCAAATTCCAAGTTGTTCAGATCTGTTATACTGTTTGTAATTACTATTTCTGGCAGAATAATCCTTATCAAAGAGTGACCTTTACAGTAGAGAAGATGTTTTCTGTCAAGAACAGTGCCTGTAAATCAAGTGTCGCCAAACTTCTATTGCTGTTTTTACATAGACTTTTTGTTTTTATGAAGCCATCCCAAGAGAATCAAACGTGAACATTGTTGGGTGTTTATGGATATTCATATATTTAGAACAGCAGTACAGAAACATTTCCCTAAATATTTTTGAGCTTCTTGGCATGGAGGGCATTTCCTCTCTTCCCTTAAAAGTAATAATAGTAATCAGAAACATAATAACAATAAAAGTCAAAATACAACAAGAGGCTAACTATTGTAATCTTTTAGTACTAAATGTTATGATGTTGAAAGTTCTGAAATATTAATGTTTTTCAGAAATCAGACAACAATTGTTTAAGCTTAACCAGTGCAAAAATATAGTTCATAACATACAGATAACACAAGTGACTTACAAAGCCAATATTGTTCTTTGTTTTGCAGTGTTGTCCGCACATTTTCGGGTCTGCGAGCCATATACGGACTACAAAGGTCGCTACCACTTTGGTTTTCACTGCCCCCGTCTTTCTGACAATAAATCTTACATCTTTTGCTGTCACCATAACAACACAGTATTTAAATACTGCTGCAATGAGACAGAATTTCAGACTGTTATGCAGATGAACTTAACAGGGAACGCAGATGGATATATGCATAAGTAAGTAAATGAGTTTTAAAGTACTCTTCACCAAACTGTTCCTGGTCTAATAACATAGTCTGAGGTGTACTTAATGATGGAAGCAATTAGAATAATTGCACATACAGAAAAAGATTACTAGAAGGTTTTTGCTGTTACAGAGCTCCTAAAAGAAAGGATATTTTAGCTTTGCTTTCTTTGCTTTGACATGGGCTGTAAACATTGCTAGGAGAGCATGTATGTAAAAGTTGCATATAAATGTAACAAATATAAAGTTACATGTAAAAGTCACAAAAGTCTCTTCCCCGACCCCAATCTGATCCAAACTATGTTTAAATGTATATCAGTAAAAATAAACCCTAAAGCTGTCCATAGGGGAGAGAAGGAGTGAGTTGACATTTTCCGTATCAACCCAAATGCACTGTTTTGAATCTCTGATGTTTTGAATATAAATCTCTTGTAATCACTGACCTTGGGGAACAGAATGTATTTGCTTATACACCAACATTGTGTGGTCTCCTTGCGTGTTACCTGGGATACTTCCATGTACTGCTGGGGCCTATCCCCTAAGATAAATGTCAGTAACTTTTTCTCCAAAGAACCAATAAGTAGCAAGTAGATCTTTTATACTGATTACCTATTTACGATGACAAAATCTTCACTTGTGGTCTGTCTCTTATTTAGTATTTGACATTCTGGCCACACTAATCTGCTGCAATTTCTCTCGGTGCAGAGGGCAACTTTCAGCTGATGTAAAACCCCAAGGTCGAATTCTGATCTATCTGCTTTCCCCTGCCATTTTATTCTGGTATCCAGCCCCTCCAGGGCAAGGAAAGGGTAGATTAAAGACAACTGGAATTCCAGTCTATTGGGTTTTGTTTACAACAGGGATTTTAGTGTTTTCTTCTGTGGTGCAAAAGTCAGTGGGTGTTTTGTCATTCATTCCTATGGAAGCAGGCGCAAGGCTGCTAGGAGACTATGGCACTGGAATACTGATGTCGGCTCTTTTAACTCACTGTCTGCAGCTGTGTCCAGCAGCAGCCCGCGCATGGAGTCAGCTAACTGTCATCTTGCTTAACAACCACTCCTCATACAGCTCTGCCTAGAGAAGTTTGAATCTTGCATAGATGTAGAAGTTGCACACTCTAACTTTACAGGTGTTAAAGTGATAACCACCTACTACAAAGAAGTCTGTCTACTGTGTAGCGTAAAAGAAAGACAAAAATAGACTCCACCCATATAAGATACCTTTAAATCAATGTGGGTCTATACTGTCTTGTTACTGGATGTGCAGCTGTGTCCTTGAAGTGGAATTTCCTTGCCTTGGCCTTGTAGTGCATCTGGGAACATCATGAGAACATATCACACAGAACGCTGGGAAGACACTTCAAGTCTAACAGGCCCATTAAAGACCATCCATTTTCTCCACCCTTTGTGCAGTCTGGACAATCTAGAAACTGGTAGCACCCTCACCTGGGGCTACCCAACTCTGCCAACTTATATGCCTCCAGGCAACCTGGTGGAGTTCATACCACAGTATGCCCCAGTGCCCCCATGCAATGCATACTCTACATATGCTCCGTAGTAAAAGTAGGATGTGCTCCCCCTTTGTTTACTGGGATGACCATGCTACCACAGCAGCAATTGGATGCCTGCCTGAAGAGAGGTCCTCACAGGACTCTGAGTACAGAAGGGCTGTGTGTGTAGTCGCAGACAGAGCCAGAAACTGGTTCATACTCAGAGTGATAAAAAGAGAGTCTCAAGAATGGACTAATGTGGCTATCGCCCCCACGCTTTCCCAGTTCTTTGTCTTGCACACAGCATATTTGCTTTATTTCTTCTCTTACTGTTTTGTAAACCCTGCACCAACACTGCTGAGCAACCAAGTCTGCCTAACAGGCAGCTACATCACAGAGTTTGGGATGTTACTGGCCAGTTGTAGTTCAGCCAAGTAGAAAGCCAATGCTTCAGGCTTTTTCCAATATCTCAGCAGCTACTCCGTATAGTCATGGCCAGAGCTTACCAAGGTAAGGCCCTTCTGTTCTTCCTTTCACCAACAACCTGAAATGGACAGGGAAATCAGTCACTTTCCAAAGCAGACATGCACAGAGGAACAGTCTGATTGCAAAATATGCCCTGGGATGTAGAACATTTCTCTGTCTCCTGCATTCTCTGTTTGCATGCCTGCTCACATCTGTACGTGTACACACACGTGCACACACCCCCACAGAAATAAACATAGGGCTGTTCATATTATAGGGCTGTTGTGGGTGTGAGCAGTTCCTCAATGGGAAAAAGGTAATTTGGTATTCTATGAACTACAGTATTTATTTTAATGAAAATATTTAGAGCATAGTGCAAGTATTATATTAGTTTTCATTTAGCAATCATTTTTTTTTTTAAGTCACCTCATTCAGTTGTGATGGGGAAAGAGCTACTTCTGTAGTCTTTGGTAAGATTCATGGTTGAGAACCACCTGCAGGCTATTTACCATGTATGTCTTCAGTCCAGAATTTCCTGTGGACATTAGCTATGTGCTGATCTTTTGCAAAGGTATGTGAAATCATGCTAAATACAATAAAAAGCTTCTGGAGATGTAGCTTAGAGAAGTGCAAGAATGGAACCGGTATTGCCTTTTTGTAACTTCCTGAAACATCACTTCTGATAAATCAGTCAGGGCCAGGAAAATGAGGAGACGCTAACTTTCTATGTAAAGCTCCACCAATGTAGTGAGACAGAGGGAGAGAGATCTCCCTACCCTGAGCTCACTGAGATTGGTAGAAAACTTCCTGATAATTTTAGTATGCTGTGGAGGGGCAGAAAGAAGTGAAGCCTAGATGTCTACATTAAAAACATTGTAAAAAGCATCTTAATACACTCTGACTTTATTTAACGTATATGATAATTTAAATTTATTTGGATTCTAATACATCCAGGTTCGCTTTACAATAACAAAGTCAGCTCTTTGTTTAGATCTAATTTCACACACCACTGAAAAAAATTCTGATGAAACCTATTGTACTGTGGCTGGGGAGAATGATTTAGGATATGGGAATAGCAATGAACTGAAAAAAAGGATTATAGTTTTCAGGGAAGAGTGATTCAATATTATTATTTGGTTTATTTCAATATTATTATTTGGTTTATTTTTCCCCTTAGCCATTTTTGTGATTGTCAAAACAAAATTTCTTGTTTTATAATACACTTGAGGGAAAAAATTAATGAAGTGACTTGTAACTGCTTTGTCATGGCACAGCTGAAGAAACACATTTGTCTTCTATAGTCACACAATATAACTATAGCCAGGTTTATTTACATTTTTCCATTACTATAACAAAAGATTTATATGTTTTTATAGATGCAGAATACTGGGCTATTATATCTTTGCGATCCCGCAGGTTAATCAGTCTATAATATTTTTGAATGTGAACAATTCATTTTGTATTAAATATAGAAATACCAATGATGTCTAACAGACAAGAAAAATTCTGCCATCCTAAGTATTTTTCCATAAAACTTGGTCTAATAAGTGGTTTAACTATTCTTAAAAATAGTATTCACTTGAATACAGTATTCATACTCTCCCAGATTTTCTATTACACATGTTTTGGTGGATTATCAGCAGTCCTACTATGCTAGGAGTCCTTAATCTGATACTGGAACAGTGTTATGGCAGTCTGTAATGCATCCGTGTCTTTCCTTATCTCTTATTCCAGTTTTTCAGGGTTGAATGGCTTTTGCACACCACACTACAACATTGCACCGAAAGCAATGTAAGGATAGAATAGCACTATCTTTCTCCATGTACACCATGTCCCCTGCAGAGCTGGCATTTGCTTAAATATCTCCCAGAAAGTCATCTTTACAAGAAAGAAGGAAAAAAAAAAAAAAAATCAATTCCACTACCAGCTGTTGCAAAAAGGTGTAATATAGCTGGGAAGACCTCTTAGGTACTGCAGAAACAGATTCTACAGGAAAACACAGGATTGGGCAAAGGCTTGAGATAATATTAAAAACAAAATAGGAAACAAACCCACCACGTTTAAAGTGTACATGCAAAAACTGCACAGATTTCCTCAGTGTTAGAAGTACCAAGGCATTTGCTAGGATGTAAGCTTGCTTTTCCTTGGGGCAACACTTAAAAAGTGTTACTACTGCAAGTTACAGCCCTGTTTAAGGATAATAGGGAAAGGAACAGTTTCCATGGCCATCTGTCCACATTTAAACTCTGCAGCTGTAGAATTCTGCTCACAATTGTTTTGATTTGTTGGTTTTTCAAGCCTGAATTCTCAAATGAATTATTTTCTGTTCATATGCTGCACATAAAAACCAACAAACTCTTCTAAAAAATATAGCCTGGTCCTAACCTGCTTGTCATCTGTCTCAAGAAGTTAATGAATTAGGTGGAAGGAATCACATGGGTAAGAATAATAATAAAAGAACCTGTCTTTTCATTTGTGTACAGGGATGTTAGAGAAATCTAAGCAGGATTCTGTAGATGGAATAGGAGGAAATGGATGGTAAAAGTATTTATTGTTCTCAGAGAGCCCAATTCAAGGCTCCCTGAAGTCAGAGCAAATCTTTCCATTTACACAAGTGGGCTCTGTATCAAGGCTATACCATATATACATCGTATTTCTATAAAAGACAAAGTACCTTAAAATAATGAGCTACTAAGCTTTTCTGATAGGTCCATGAATTACCCTGTTTCACAGAGAAGCTAAAAGGAAATTGTCTTGTAACTTTTACTCTAGATTTAGCTTTTGTATTTGTGTGCCAGCAGCAGCAGAGGACTGGGCAGTATAGCTTTAGAAATCCTTTTCAGTGTTATATTGCTAAACCTTGTGTTGAACCTAAACAGAAACCTCCAAAGTGACTGATTGGGAGGGGCAGGAGCACTAGCAGGGCAGGGCAAGCTTTCCAGCTGGGGAAGGGGAGAGGAGATACCACCACACCAAGACAACTTATTATACTTGATTGTCCCTGTGAAGGAACAAACCCCTATAATTTGAATCTCAGTAAATTTGGAATCTGTTCACACTTTATTTTTAATTGAAATGAAATTTCTGCACAAAAGTACAGGAAAATCAGATTGCAAGATGACATTTTTACAATTAAATTGTTCAGTTCAATGAAATGAGAGCAAGTCCTAGGAGTTTTTTGATTCCCAGATCTTTTCTGTGTCTCTGGCCTTACTGTTATTCAGTGTAAGTATGATTGTTTATTTTCTAATTAAGACATCTTCTTAATTTGTAGGGAAGTTTTAATTTTTACTATAATTAGTAGCCATCTTAGTAGTTTGAGAAACAGAAAACATCAAAGTATGGAATTTCCTTCTGTGTTCAAAACATGCTACTTATTAATTTTGCTTGTGATTTTTCACAAGGCCCTTTTGATAGTGCTGTTGTCCCACTGTCTGTTAATTAAAATAAAGCAGTCTTTCATTTTTGTACTTGTGAGAAACAGATGTTATTTAGAAGGAGCAGATGGGTAACTCATACGGTGTGATTAATAAATTGTTGCTTTAAATTGGAATACTCAAAATAGCTCTAATTTTCACTAACCAAAATTTTGATGGGTGAAACTAAATACCTAAAATACAAATTCTTTTGACTTAACTATAAGAAATGTTCCTGCCCCTCACACTGTTGCCAAAACAAAGACCACATGTTTTTTAATATTTCCATTCTTATGATGGATCAAACACAGTTCACCTATTTGTAAAATGGATCCTATTGGCATTAGTGATGAAGGAGAACAGGATTTGTTACAGTGGATTTCTTCCTGACTTCTCCAGCCTTCACTTCCCTTTTATTTATATCAGCAGAAAATAGAAGAGTTTACCCCAATAGGAATAAATCCACTGAAAGTCAAGAGTAGCACTGCTGAGAAGCCTGGATTAACCAGATCCCGTGATACTTGCAAGAGCCTGGACTGCAAAGATTTTAATGCATTACAAAGGTCTACCCACTGTTGTGTGAAGTTAGAATCATAGAATCATTAAGGTTGGAAGAGACCTCCAAGATCATCGAGTCCAACTGTCAACCCAACACCACCATGCCTACTAAACCATGTCCCTAAGCACCTCATCTACCCGTCTTTTAAATACCTCCAGGGATGGTGACTCAACCACTTCCCTGGGCAGCCGGTTCCAATGTTTAACTACTCTTTCAGTAAAGAAATTTTTCCTCGCGTCCAGTCTAAACCTCCCCTGGCGCAACTTGAGGCCATTTCCTCTCGTCCTTTCGCCAGTTACTTGGGAGAAGAGACCAACACCCACCTCGCTACAACCTCCTTTCAGGTAGTTGTAGAGAGCAATGAGGTCTCCCCTCAGCCTCCTTTTCTGCAGGCTAAACAACCCCAGTTCCCTCAGCCGCTCCTCATCAGACTTGTTCTCCAGACCCCTCACCAGCCTCGTTGCCCTTCTCTGGACATGCCTAACACAAGTTAGGCATGCATGTGTAAATCTTTAGTAGAGGCAAAGACTCTTGAGTTAAGGGTTTTCAGAAGCACTATATTTTGTCTGCTTCCAATCCTCCTGGAAGTTTACTGAAAATTTTTTTAAATCCTAGGCTTGCATAATCCTAAAGTTACACAGGAAGGGACCCATTAACAGCTCTGACCTTCCTCTTGTTACTTACAGTTATTTGCTATGAAACCTCATTTAATCTAAGCACGTTATATCTGTGTAGTGGAAAAGTCATTCCCTGGAGAGGAGAATCAGTCTCCTTAAGTGCTGATGGGCAGCAACACAGAAATTAAAATTCTGATTTCTTATCTGATTTCTTGTTTCAAACCCTGATTTTTTAAAATATAAAATGAAAGAGTCGTACAAAAGTTTAAATGGAAATGAAGTTCAAAGCAGAGACTTGAAATGCTTTAGATCCGAAAAGGCTTGGGACATGTTTTTAAAATATCAAAATATCTTTCTGGCTTGCATCTATAATATGTCTTCTCAGACTTTTTTCTTCTCACAGCACTTCCGTTTTGGTCAATTTTCTGATAAAATACAGTTCCCTCAAAGTTTCTCTGAATGTCTGTGAAAGAGCATGGTTGAGTGTGTGTTCAATTTTATTCGTATCAGTTCAGGTTCATGTAGATGTGGGTTGCCCACCTATTACATCGATATAATTTTTCTCCAAGACTGTCTTCCTAGTGACATTTTTTACTAGTATCCCTTCTGCCTGCTCTTGTTTTTACAGTCTCTGGTACACATACTTCCACATTAGCTCATAGGTCTAGATAAGCCTTCTGTGCTGTATACCTAACAATCTCATTCTTACCCATTTCTTTTCTTCTCTGTTCTCTTTTTCTCCCCACTCACACAGTTTCCAATCCTAACTGCATTTACACCTGACAGTCATTTTTCTTTTAATAATATTGCATCTCAGCAGAGCTTTAGCACTTCTTCCCCGTTTCGATCTCCAAATTCTTGACCCTTTATACCTTTTCCTCCTTCCCCCCCCCTTTCTTTTAATATCTTTAGTCACCTGTCATAGCTTTACAGCTCCGTGCACCATGTCAGCAGCTGATAATTTTCATGGCCTTTACCTATATATACACATTATAACTACACCAACATATACATATAAATGTAGGACATATTTTCATTCCTGTGGAATGCATTGTATAATATGATCTTGTCAATGTTCTTCCTTCCTAAATTTATTACCAGCAAACTAGGGGATCTTTAGCAGTTGCTCTTGAAAGCCTATACTTCTACTAGTATCTTCTGTATACAGCAATAATTAGTTATTAAATTCAGAGCAAATCCAAACACATTAAATATCTTTTAAGACAAGTGGTTTATAATGCATGTCAGCAGTGAATGTTTTCAATAGTATAGACACTCCTCGGTCTCTATTACAGCATATTTTCATATGGTTAACCCTCACTCTCATAAATGCCCTGTCACTTTCAGTAGGGTGACTCTCTGGGAGTGAGAATTTGCAGAATAAGACATATGAGCCATCAACCATGTACATATCAGTGGACTCACTTAAAGCATTGAAGTGAATTGTACACCAAATTTACGTGCTGATATAAATACACAGATGAGAAGGAGAAATAAAAATGTTTGTAAGACATGGAGCCTTAGTTTTTAAAAACGTCCCATGTCATGCATATAGCAGTATTTAAATTGAAATACTAAATAACTTTTATGGACACATGCTTTAGAACAAAATTTTTGTTTCATCCATCTATATATTATATTTATATAAGTAATGAAACAAACAACCTTGATAAACTAGCATGATGACCATTACTGATACATGAGATAACTTTTTTGTTTTCCCTTTTTTTCTTTCACAGCAACTACAGTGCACTGTTAGGAGTGTGGATCTACGGCTTTTTTGTGGTGATCTTGCTGGTACTGGACCTTTTATATTACTCTTCAATGAACTATGATATTTGCAAATTTTACCTGGCACGGTGGGGAATCCAGGGAAAGTGGATGACACAGGGACAGAGCCGATGGATTAACCCTGCTCAGGATCCAAGCCAAGTACAGACACAGCCTCAGCCAGAGACAGAGCCTCAAACCCAGCCACAGCCTCAAACATCACAGACAGTACATACTTTAAAAGGAGATGCTTTAAGCCCACCCCTGGTGTCTTTTCAGAGTACATCTGCCTGGTAAGTAAGTTAAGCCATATTATGATACATTTTTTGACTCTGTTGTTTTGTAGTGTGAACAATCACCTGTATTTGGAAGTGCCTGTAAATTCAGGCTGAACGGCACCATTTCTAGCGCATAATTATTTAAATCATGAACTGTCTTACAGAATTATTGCTTAGGAGTGATTTCTTACTCTGGAATATATTAAGTCATCTTTTAATATTGTTCTCAGAGAAATAGATGCTGCCATTTTTCAGTGCTAAATAATTTTAGTACTCCGTGGTACAAATAAACTACAAATCTTTGTTCTACATCGACCATTATAAAATTAATTTTAATCTGGTTCAAAGACTAATTGCTGTGTGTATCTATGTATCTGTTGGTCTGGTTTTAAAAGATTGTATAAATAGCAACACTGAAATAGCTTCAATGTGAGATGTCACAAATCCACACTATTTGTGGCATGAGACACAGAAACAACATAAAAAACAGGTTAGTTTTTTAATATGCATAGCCAAAAAAGCATAGCTTGATCTCATTTGACAGAGTGACACAAGTAGGCTACTGTAAAGTTAAATGCTACAAAAACAAAACAAAACTCCCTGAAAACCCCAGACCAAATGGGAGACAGATACTTCAGGAGCAGGCAGAACATGCAATATAAATAGAAGAAACTGAATGCCGATAGCCAGAATGATTCTGGACAATGAAAACAGAAACAAAGGAAGAGAGCTGAATAAAACGGTGCTCTGAATAAGGTGTCAAGAAAGGCGGGGACTTTTTTCTTGGCAAGAGAGCATAAAGATTTGGAAGGGGGCAGAGAGGGTACAGAGTCACCAGTGTATTTTAGAAGTGTTCCAGAAGGCCGAATGCTGAGTTTTGGCAAATAAAGTGATCTAAGAATGAGTAGGGTAAAAAAGATGACAGCAGTTCCTGAAGCTGTAGAGCATGTAAAGCCACAATGTTGAGCTTGGTCTGAAACCTTTGGGTAGCATTGTGTTGTAGGTGGGATGATGATAGCAGTAGTCCTTTTATTTCATAATTTGCCCTTTAATTTTAAGTGTAAATCTGGAGCAAATAGGGTTGAAGATTTTTCTTAATAGAAAAGGTAGTGATAGTTTGACCCAAGGACAAGGATCAGTGAAAGAGGAGGTCATCTGGCATAGAGGTCGATACTGGATGTATCCAGTGCGGATCAGACTTAAGGACCATTCTAGCAGGCCTTGTCCAAACAGAAGAGTCTAACAGTGCTACTTAAGATAGAGACTTGCTTGTGCTTAGTTGTGAGCACTCTTCTTTTCACTTCTCCTTCCTCTTCTCTCCTTTTTTCTTCTTCTAATTCCTTCAGCTTTTTTGCACGTTGATTTCCCAGTCTTCAGTCAGAATTGCCATACAGGTTAAGACCAACATTTGGAGTACAGTAATTGTATTCTAGCTTAATATGTGTGTGTGTGTGTATATAAAAATGTAATGACTGCATGAATATGTGTATATATATATTAAAAATATTAGCCTGGTTATATCACTTGGTAATTCCACCATACCATTACAAATTAAAGGAAAGTATTCAATAATTCTTGAAAGATTCTTGGTCACTTTCCATCACTGACTTTTGTTGTTCTGTTTCTTTGGGTTTTTTGAAGCATTAAGAGGGGAATGTATGTTAGGATCAGGTGAGCATATCCCATATGCTCCTTCTCCTGTGTTTGCAGGAGATGAGCACTGATAAGTCACTCCAGTAACCTTCACCCCTTCCCCAGTGAACCGTCTGTCTGTGCTCCCCTCAGTTCCCACAAAATTGTTTCTTTTTTTTTCTAATCCTTTCATTGATGGAAGAAGTAAGTAGATGTTTCCTTAGCAAAACCAGCATATTTATCCCTTGTATTTCAGCATGTAAAACACTGCAAGAGATGCTATATTTTCAAACTTATAACCTGCAACTTTTGAAACTCACAGGCCCTTAACTAAGTGCATAGATGACTCAGACTGCGTTGGATACATAAAAAATACCAAGAAAAAGGTAGTAGGCACTGGTGATCACAGGCAAGGTGTTTAGCATGTGAAAGAGGTTTTTGAGTAAACAGCTCCCTCAGAAAATGACAGACTTGTGTACTACAGCAATTGCTAAGACAGTGGGGAGTAAGAGGAGGTTGCCTGGCTATTTATTTCTCTGTTAGATAATCTGCAGGTTATATGCATGAAAATACGGTAATTTTGCCATCTAGAAATTAAGCTTAGTTTTGGAGTCCGGTTCTGCTGCAGTCTGTATTTGGTGAATGACCTCAGTACTGTCTTCTCAAAATGTAATCATACTATCAGTGAAGAAGTGCAATGGAGTTACTGGATTTATAATTTCCATTACTGATTTTAAAGTTGCCTAATCTATTAATAACTTTTTGTACTTTATACCAGAATTTCATTATTCTAGATGATGACACCAACCTCTTAGATGCTTTGGTAACAGCAGGTTTCCAGTCTATAAAATCAACTTTTCAGTTTGTGTTGGCATTTTTAACGTGTCCTAAACTTATCCTGGCTTTTCCCTCCATAGAGAAAATAAGTATTTTTCTTTAGCACCTCACAAACACACTTATTTTATATATATATAGGTGGTATCATACCATAAAAACAGTTCGTGTTTACAGATGAGCTTTTTGAAAATACAAAATAGATTTTTTTTAATCCTGTGAGATATGCATATATCCCAGGGCATAAAAACTTAAATACTGTTAAAAACATTTTCCAAAACAGTTTGCAAGTTTTCATGTTGACAGATGTCGTTGAAGTTGTTACCTTCCTGCACTACATTTATCCTAATACAGTTAAAAAACATGCCCATTCTAGAAGACATTAGGTGATGATAATAGGAAAGTGATTTTTGCAGATCAAGAATCTCAGCAACACCGAAGACTTAGGTATCCTTATTGCAGAGAACTGATGCTTTAAGAAACTATCCCAAGAAAGACAGCAGGATTAACCTATAGTTTGTAAAGCAGTTTGGGATCTTCCTGGATTAAAAAAAATATGTAAGTGCCTTTTATTTTATCATTTCTTTTCTTGTCCTAGTTTAAATGCTATGAATTGGCAATGAAACCAATGACTGAAACAGATATGTCAGAGAGAAAAATCAAGCAAGTCATAGTATGTAGTGGGTAGAACCATCCTCAAGATGTTTAAACATTTTGTCGTAGCACATCACTTTATTATTTACTTGAGACAAAGAGGACCATGTATAGCCATAATATTATTATCACTAAAGAAGTCTGGAATCCATTATGCATGCTGCTGGCTGCTCTGCGGAGAGCTTGCAGTGTTGTGCAGGGACAGAAAGGAAAATCATTAATCTCAGAAACATTGGGCCTGATTTAGAATAACGTTGCTTCATCGTGTAGCGTATGGATTTTGCGGCCCAACTAATGTTGATTTCTTCTTTAGTATGGAAACCATCTGAAGGCTGTCCAAAGGCCTGTGTGGTCTGAAGGTCCTGGTGGATGTACCTTCCGCAACCCAAACACCGTCACAGGCTGCAAGTGAATGAGCTTAAACGGTTGTGGCTTGCCTCACAGTGGTTCCTCCAGCTCGTGGCTGAGGTACATGAGCTGGGCCCTCCCACGCTCACTGGTCCATGTAAGAATCTGCAGTCTGGTTAGCCTGAGCGAACTTTTAACAGGAGGAGATCAAACAGCAACAAGCAGCAGGCAAATTGTTACTACTGCTCAACAAAGAACAAGCCAGGGAGGTGATAAAATGAAATATTATAAGTTGAGGAATCAAAATCCTGACTACTGAAAAAACTCGTTCTCACAACCATGGGAATATTGTTAATTAATAATGACTAAAAAAGGTCAGAGTAGCAAGGAAAATCACATAAGAGGAAGTGTGGGCCAGGGCAGCCTGGCAGAGTTTCTCCAGATTCTCCGTTGCTGTGCTGTGTTCCAGATGTGAGAGGGGAACAGATGAATGTGATCTCTCCGCCTTGCTCTGGTGATGTTAAACTCCTCCCCACCTCCATCAAGGATGCAAATCACAGGGAATACTGTCTTGAAGTCTAACTTTTGCCTCTCTGTTCCCTGCCTTTCTGCGCAACAGCACGCAGAGGCAATGTCTGCTCTGTATGTGATCATATACGTTACGCTACATGACTCAGTTTTGGAAACCTGCTGGTTATCCAGAATCAGGAAAAGTATCAGCCCAGCAGGGTAAGCCCGTGCTTATTTCCTTTATGCAGTTGGAATGGGTTAGACAAAGGCAAGTCTGTTTTACTTCCCCTTATTAGATGTTGCAGTCTGCTTTTGCTGTGAATTCCTCTGAGTCACATTGTCTTTCAGAATAGTTTTTAGCCTGCTGCTATTCACCTGCTACTTGACACCTCTTCAAATGGCTACCAAAGCACTTATAAACAAAGAGAGAAAAAAGCCTATAGAAATATTGGCAGAGTTTAGAAGCCAGCAGGTAACTGGGCAAGTCCACAGCAACTGTGCAAAAAACACAGGGAATAAATAATACTTTGCTGGTGGCTAAAAAGGCTACGTGAAAGAATTCCCTTTCCTACCAAATTTTGAAAGAGGATGCAGACTATCAGTGGAGCAAAATATCCACGATCAGCAGGTCCTCTGCTTCAATAATTTCTAAAACCTGCACATGCAGTCTTGCCTGCATCACTTAGCCTGGGACATTGGCCTGGGTCAGCTGTGCAGTGTGAACATGGCCATAGTCCACCAAAAACATTAGGCGCTGGGGTGGTGGGAGGGTTTTGTGCAGAGGCTGCTCTTGATACAAGACATTTACAGTAACAAAGTGAACAAAATCTGCCTCCTTCCATTTTAAGTAAAGTGTTTTGAAAATAAGAAAGATCTCAAATTTACATTTGCAAAATTGCTACATTAAACAGGAGTATGATTATATTATTTTAAAGATGCAAAATTTTGCATCATAAGGCAAAGCATAGGTTTTATTTACAGCCCCTACCTAGATTTTTATATTATACTCAGACTAAATATGGCAAACCAGAGCACCAATAGTTTTTTTTTAAAAAGATGGAAAGAAATAAAATTGAATACTCACATAGTGCTTTTATGAAAGAACTGTCTGGGAATTAACATCATCTGGAGAACCTGTCTGGTTACAGATGTTAGGTGCGTTGAGCCACATCTACCATTATATGTGTGCCTCCATTCCCTTCAAAATATATTGGGTTAGAATAACAGATATCGTTGAATATATTTTCTTCTAAATATTCTTGTCTGTTTGCTAGGAACGGCATAACTGTAAAAATAGAAATTGCTTAAAAACAAAAGCACAGCTAAGGAAATCACTTTCTGCTCCTAGAAGAGCCAGATGCTGAAACTCGTTTTGCACTGCATATCCCTTCTCCTGCCTGGTCTCCTATCTGATGTCAGGGCAGGAGACCAACAGCAAAAACAGGCAGCGGGCTTGGAACCGAACACCTCAAAATCTGCAATGAGTCTTGTTTACTTGCCTCAGTGCTATAATCGTGCAAAAAAATGGGAAGATTTAGTTTTGATTTTTATCATTTGCATTTAAATAATTCAAAATATGTTACCGAGTGCTTTTTTCTTCCTTGTATTTAGAAATTCACTATTAGCGTGTGAAGTTAAGCCAATATGCAAGGTTTCCATCCACCTCAATCTGAATATAGGCAATCTTTGTGTATATTGATAGACACTGCCTCTTTTGTTGATACATATGTAATACATATTGTTCATTTCATGCCTTATTCCCCTTTTCTGTTTGCTCTGTAAATTATAGACCCCATATTGCAACATTTATTTCTCTGCGTTCTTGTTAACTGCAGATTCATTGATTACGAGCTGACTGATATTCCCTATTTTAACTGTTTCTCAGCCTTTCCATCAAATTGGGACTGTCACATTCATCAGCTTCAGGAAAGTCTTTCTTGTAAATGGACTGTACAGTTGAAGTGATTTAACAACTTAAATGTGGTAATGAATTGTCAGAAAATAGCAATTAGAACAAAAGTGAGTAGTTAAAAGGTTATCTGAAGACTATTGCTAAATGAACTCTGCACCCTGAGAAATGAAAGCTAGTAAAAATATGGAAAGCAGTTCTGAACTTCTTCCATATTTAAATTTTCTCATATATTTTGAGTAGAATTTTTCGCAGTGAGATTGTTGCCGCAACTACATTATAACAAATCCGGAATAACACTACTGAAGTAGCAGATAGCAGCGTAAAATTCATGTGAAATCAGAAGACTCCAGTTAAGCCCACAATTGCACTGCATAATGTCACAACACTGCAGCATCACACACAGGAATGAGGGTGACATCCCAAGTTTTATCAACCAATTCCATCTTCTCTGTCACAATAGAAACCACTTAATTTTAAAAGACTCTGTAGTTATTTTAGTAGTTACAAACTCCTACCCCTTACATCCTCTTAGGTGCCAGACGCTCAATAGAAATTGTAATAGCACACACACATTTTACACATTTTATATATGCACTGAAAAATAAAATAGCAAGGTTATTCTAAAACTCCTCACCTAGAATCTGAAGTATCACAGAGAAACTTCAAAACAGCCCCAGCCACTTTGCAAGTACAGCTGAGCGCAACAGCTGAGCTTCATACATCATGAATACATGAATACATACCTCATACATACATCCATGCAGTTTGGCCATTTCTCTCAATAGCACATCAAAGGTGTCCAGGCTGGCTGATTTCACTTTCACGTTTGCATTTAAAAAGCTAAGTCAGACGCTCACAGTCACTCCTGATTTAGATCTGTAAATACAAATGTAACTGAAAATCAGCCTAGTTGTTTCTGACATGCTTTTAAGAGTAGCTGGATCTAGAGTAGCGAAGGCAAAGGTATGAAGCAGTGAGTAGCTCCCATACCTTGTATTGAATTATGCACTTAGCTGTATTAAGCTTTAACTGGCAGGGACCAAAGCTTTTATTACATTGATAAAATTCAACTGATTGCTTTTAGTTTTCTGGAGACTAAATGAGGCAGATGGACAAGCAAACGACAGGGAGAATAAACACCAAAGATACTGCAAGTGGTAGAAGAAAGAAAAGGGGAGGTCTTAAGGAGCTGGAGTTAATGATCTAAACAGGCAAGCCTTCCCATGTTTATGCAAAGTTGCAACAGGATTTCTAAGTAGGAGATCTAGTGTAACTCAGAGTTCTGAACTGAAAGAAAGCACTTTTCAAAAAAAAGGGGGGGGGGAGAAAGAAAATCATGGACAGAACACTGTCCATCTTAAGAAGGCTATGACCCAGAGAACTTCTAGAAACACCTGCAGAACAACTATCTATGTACACTTGGTGCTTTTAACAGAAGTGAGAATGAAGAAGAAGAAAAAAACCTAAAAGTCTCTGAAGTAAAATCCCATTGCTTTCAGTGTCTTGGAAAATCGACTCCCAACATATATTTTGGATGTCCCTAAAGCAAGGAGGAACAAGCAGGTAGTAGAGCTGAAGATCGTGTACAGACCAATTTATTATTCTCAGAGTTATTATTAAACAGAAAGCCATATGTAATAAATAATCCTTTTATGGGGTTGCAGAAGATCTTTTGCAGTATGCTAAAATTTCTACATGAAATAATGGCATACTATGGAATACCAGACAGTAATGAAATCATCAAAAGCTTATGTGATAATGCTGAATGCATGACCATAAATGGTAACGTCAGACAATTATTTGCAGTGAGAGCGGAGGTCAAGGATCTACCACACTATTACTTTTATTGTCATTCTTCCCTGATTAGCAAGCAATTAGGCGTTTCATCAGAAAAGTGATACAACATGTTTGTATGACCTTGGTTTTATAATGATGTTTCACTGCACAGTTCAAGAAAAGGCCAGCAGTTAGACACAGTCAGTTTGTTCATCATTAGGAAGAGATCAGATATATGGCTGCTTAAGTCTCAAAAGGAAAATAGATCAAAGCGTTGAAATTTGAGAAATGTTGGAGTCATTTTACTGTTCATTAAGTCATGAGAGAACACTGATGTCAATCAGCAAACAATTTTCAAGAACTTAAAAGGTTTTGGAGAAGTTACATGATCAACGCTTTCATAAATACATATACACAGATATCTACAACCGTAATTGTGAAGAACATCTATTCACTGCAGAAAAAACATGCCTCTGAAAAAACTTTGAAATCCGCTATAAAAAGTTTCTTGGAATTCGGAAATGCTAAAGAGATAAAATGAGTTTAAGACATTAAATGGCAGGAATATGACAAATGTCAATGGAACACAATTACAAATGCTGCTAACGTTAGTCCCATGTCAGGTGATAACGTGATCCCAAAACAGAACAAGTGAGACACATCACTTTAAACATCAGAGAAATGAGTTTAATCAGCGCAGCACTATGAAGCCTCCACAGAGCAGCATCAAAGGAATAAATGGTGGAAATTGGAGACCCATCATAACATACAGGAGGGTAAAAATAACTGTAAAAAGTGGTTATGTGTGAAAGAAATAAGCTACCTCACTTTACTTCCCAATAGGGTAATCTCTTTCCTGGTGTTTGTATGTACCGGTAACCTTAGGCTCGAAACAATCTCAAATTGGAATGATTGTGGAGACATAACCATTTACAGTAAGTGTTAAAAGCAGCGATGGAAAGGTGTTTGCACAGCAGTTCATGCGATCACGTGGCAGAACAATGACTGCTGGGCTCAAATCTAAATTGTGGTCCAGCCACAATTTTTCTTTCTGAAGGACTGGTGCTCTAGTACATAGTTGGGGTAGTTTATGCACAAAGGAGCCTTCGTAGTTACGGGAATTGTGTGTATTAACTAGCTAATCATATCTCTGAGCTGAATTCTGTATTACAGCAATTCCTTGCAGTCATTAACGTGATGCTGCTCTGAGAGCTGACACACGCTACAGGCTGCCTTCTTTCTGTTGAAAATCATTACTAGCATGTGGAAAAGTAATTGCAGCAAGCTTCATCAAAAATTACAGTAAATTAATTAAACAGCCATTAACTATATTCTATGTTGATTAGTGATACAGTTTTTAATCAGTCACACAGATGAGGGAGGCAAGTTATTTTCTATTGCATTCCCAACTTCTCATCTCTGAAAAGTGGTGAGTCACAGAGAGC
>NW_008825614.1:689171-692222 GCF_000699105.1 Pygoscelis adeliae
AACCCAGCACCTTTTATCATTCTCGTGCTAACAGCTCATCTCCAGCACAATTTCACCTAAAAAGTTCTAAAGAATTTGTGATTGGAAAGCAGCCAGAGTTCACCCTTTTGGATCACTAAAAACCTCCCAAACTTCTCTTATGCTGCTGAAGTTAACAACTGAAATCAACTAGAAAAACGCCTGCTTAATTTGCATTTTAAGACATTTTAAAGAACATTACATGAGGGGCTGGGAGTTGACTTTTTATTTTTTTACTATTCACTGAAGCCTCTCAGAGCTCACAACGAAAAAAAGGCATCCCAATTAAAAAGAGCCCCACTGTTTGCATGAATAACTAAAGGAAGACAAAAATGTGGATGCATTTTTGTGGATGTGTTAAAAATACAGCCTAATTGTGATGCTATTAAAAAAAAAATAAACTTGTTTCGGCATTTGCCAACTCTTGCTCCAGTTGACTCTTCCTGTCTTTTCCCTGGGAATACCTAAAGCAAAAGTAAAAATACCTGAACCAGTCCAACAACCATACATAAGACTTAAGTCCACAAGATGATGCTGGCTGTAAGGGGCACGTTTCAGAGGAGTTAGAGATAACAGAAAAAAGAGCTTGTTAAGCATTAGGATAGTGACGAGTAACCCACATCTTCCCACTTTAAGTCCTAATCTTCCAGTGTTTGTTACGCTAATACATTTCACCTGTGAGGGCAATCTCTGCATTTTCTTTTTTCCTTTATTCTATTTAGATTAGTGCAAACATGGTCTAGAGTGTTTAAAAAACAAAATTAGTAAAAATTAGCTAGGGATTGGCTAGCATTTCCCTATCTTTCTTAAAGGCAGTTCTCATGACCACTGGCTATAGCTGGAGTTAGTGCTGCTCTTATATACTGCAGAAGTAAATGAGTACTTAATAGGCTGTGGCGTATTTGTCCACACAGTGCTTATGTGAGCTAGTCAAGTTTTGTTACTTCTATTTGACAGATGAGACAGAAAAGCTTATCTGGTTACTGAGGGCCACACTGAAAGTATTTGACAATACTTCCGTTATTGTAATTTCTGTAAAATTTTGTAAATTTTGTAACACTGTAAGAGCAAGAAATTGCCCCCCCCACCCCCAGTCTCATACTGCAGTGTCCAGAGGATCGTACCTCCTTCATATCTAGGAGGCAGTAATCCTGGGACTGTGGAGGCACGTAGAAGTCTGTGGGTTTGGGCTCCGACAGTCCCAGGTTCAGCCTGCTCTACACACAAACATATGTGAACACTGATTCTTCTAGTTGGGTTTTGCACCTTACCTGGCATACTATGAGGAGACCACATGGAAGGACATGAGTAGATTTGCTCGCACAGTGCAGCATGTAATCTAGTGCTTTGGCAAGGTTCTAGTAGACTGTCATAAGAGAAGATGAAGGGGTCATTAAAGGACTCGCAAACTTTTGGCACTGCATCCAGTTTCTACATAAGTCTCTCCTGTAGTTCTATAAAAATTTGCAAATGCACTGCAAAGATCAAATATACAACAGGCTGTAATCTAGCTCTTAAAGACTGATTATACCGTGCTCTGCTTTGGTAGCTGGTATCTTAGCACACCTATCTGGGCAACAAAGTTCCTGCCTCACAACACTAAGACTGCACATTTTATGTTATATAGTAGGAACAGGGACATAAGGTTCGCGTAATGGCACAACTCTCTACTGTTCTGTTGTAGGCATCGCTGACACAGAGTATCCTGGAACCATTTGAAATATTCAGTAATACAATAGGTAACTACCCACCATCAGTTTCCTATACAGTATGATGGCTAAGCAAGCTAACGAAATTCTTCAGTATATAAAGAGGAGATGCCAATTAGAAGTAGGGAGCTGTTATCTCACTAGCAGTGGTGAGACTGCTAGAGGGAAACATCACCTTCACTAGGGCCTGTAGCAGAAAAAATTGTCATGGCAGATGGGAAAGCATTCAGGAAGAGCTGCAGAGCTTATCTGACTTTTGGCAAGTCTGTCAAACTGTAAGAAGTTTTAAGAAGCTCAAGGCTAAAAGAACATTAAAAGGCAATTTGATCCCAGTCTGTAAATTCTTCATGGCAAGGAGATTTCAGATAATAGAGTACTGTAGCAAACAAAGACAGAAAAAGATCTAATACCTGGAAGATCAATTTATACAAATCTTGACTGGCAATAAAGAGCAGGATTAACCTCAGTCAGTTTAGCCATCTAAAAGTCGAGCATCTACTAGTTGTTTAGGCATCCTCACTAACACATTGAAAGAGGCATTTCCAGAGGGCTATTCATCCCACCTCTCCTAGGATGGACTGAATCACTTGGAAGCTTCTCTTCATTGATTTTTTGACATTGTGCTGGAAGATGAGCTTATACAAGTCACTAACATTTAACCAGCTGAAGTTCGACAGTGAGATTCATCTCACCTAAGTGTACATTTCTTTTCAAATTTGGCAATTCACCAAGGAAATGTCTTGAGATGCAGCAGAATACCCATTACTTGTGATTTTAAAACTGACAAGGGGGCTCATGGAATATAGGCAAGAGTCACTGGATGGGAAACTAGGTCTGCACAGGAGGCCAAACTGAGGACCCCAAGGAGAATGGCTCTTTAAAATCTGATTTATCAGGGGAAAGTGTGAGGCTGTGTTCCCAGAAGACTCACACCAACATCAGTTTTCATAGAATCATAGAATCATTTAGGTTGGAAAAGGCCAGATCGAGTCCAGCTGTAAACCTAACACTGCCAAGTCCACCACTAAACCATGTCCCTAAGTACCACATCTACACCTCTTTTAAATACCTCCAGGGATGGTGACCCAACCACTTCCCTGGGCAGCCTGTTCCAATGTTTGATAACCCTTTCAGTGAAAACATTTTTCCTAATATCCCATCTAAACCTCCCCTGGTGCAACCTGAGGCCGTTTCCTCTCGTCCTATCACTTGTTACTTGGGAGAAGAGACCAACACCCACCTCGCTACAACCTCCTTTCAGGTAGTTGTAGAGAGCAATGAGGTCTCCCCTCAGCCTCCTTTTCTCCAGGCTAAACAACCCCAG
>NW_008825614.1:692422-710664 GCF_000699105.1 Pygoscelis adeliae
GCCAGGATGCCATTGGCCTTCTTGGCCGCCTGGGCACACTGCCGGCTCATGTTCAGCCGGCTGTCGACCAACACCCCCAGGTCCTTTTCCGCCAGGCAGCTTTCCAGCCACTCTTCCCCAAGCCTGTAGCGCTGCATGGGGTTGTTGTGACCCAAGCATCACATTTTCCTTGCATCACATTCTCATCGGACTTACAGAGGAGTCAGAAAAAATGGGCCAACAGCTGCACATCAAAAATCACACAATTCTTTTTCCAACTGTTTCATCCTCTACCATTAGGGAACATAGGGGACAAACATGTGGCCTTCCTCCCCACCTCTTCTAATAAACACCTGATTATGCAGCTGCTGTATAATAGCTGCTGATGCCAGAGGGACTGCACGGTGATTGCCTAATCACACCAAAGAATGGAAATCTCTAGGCAAAGTCTCATCTCGGTACCACCTGCCAAATCCTTGTCTTTCACGTTCTGCGGGCACAGAAAGCCAGTGGTGGTAGCAGAGCTGAAGAGGTGAAGATTGGTTTTGTGTGTAAGTAACTGGCTTCCAATTTTTTGTTTGGAAGTGCTGTAAGGTTATAGTGGACACAAGAACATTGACACAGCACAGCAGGATTCTCTGTTACAGTGTGTGCATGTGATAGCTGTTGTTGAATTATTCATTCTGAATTATTATGGTCTTTCTGCCTCATCTAATATTAAGGTGCACACCTGAAAAACGCAGTCATCACTGGGCAACTGCAAGAAGCCTGAATGTCTGTCATGAAAAAATGAGCATACAATAGATGCACAATACAAAACATGCACACACATGCAAACAAATGAGTAAATAATGAAGAATAACGTAGAACAAACAGAGAATAACCCACCAGCTGACAGTCATAATTGTTCAAAACAAAAATTTCCATGCTTCATAAATTATCATTCAAACCAAGCCATACCAAGCGGAATACCTCAGCCCGATGACACCAAGCAAGCACTGTTTTTCTTTCTCTGTGACTCAAGAAATGCTACTCAGCAGGGGTCATATACTGTCATTGAGCCATGCACCAAGATCCTAGTGCAGCCAAAGGATGTTTTATACCCCAGCAGACCAATATCTAGATGCAGCTGTGAGACAATTTAAAAATAATAAACCAGTCACAGTTCCACCACTGGCATCAAAGCATGTTTCTTTGTAAAGCTGGCAATACAGCTCAGATGATAACCACGAAAGAGAAATTGTTTTCTTGCCTCTTGCACTCTGCTGAAATTGCCCTCTTCTCTTTCCACATCTCAACACACCTCAACTTCTCCTATGGTTTTTTACATGGCAAAGGCAGGGAAGAAAGAGGGAAGAGACATTTCTGCATAAAATTGTCTTTCTAACATCTCTTCCAGCATGTAGTGCTGTTTCCAGTGATGGTGTTGCAGGTGTTACCCTTCTGCTCCTAACTACAAATAAACAAAGTTAAAGATTATTTATTGCTTAGATTGTAACGTGCAAAGAAACATACACTGAATCTACAACAGGAAGTCAAACAGTAACCAGATTAAATTGCAACAGCTTTACTCCTGTTTTTTTAATTGTTGATAATTTTGTTAATGTTAAATAGCTGTTCTGTGCTCTTTTTTGAAGGATCTTCAGAAATTTATTTTAAAAGAAATAGTTTTAGATTTCAAACTGCTAGAAAAGCCACACAAATTCAGTTGAGGAAAAAAAGATCATACACAGAAAAAACAGTTACAGGAAACAAAATGACTGTTTCATCTTACATTGAAATCTAGCTCTCAACACAGTAATTACTACATATTTTTTCTTGAGCTCTGACTCAGAAGACTAGCCCTCTTAACACTGAAAAGTGAAAGTAGAAAATAAGGCTCTTTGGTAAAAGAAATAACTCTTTCAAGAAATAAAATTTTTTCCATATGCCGTTAATATGCATTTTATTTCCAGAAATGGAAGAATTTCCTGTATTGTGTGGAGGTAAATAAAAAAGCTGGTTTAACTGGGAGTAAGAATACAATTCTGGGCTAAACCACAGGTTTGGGGATCAAAATTCAAGTGCTGAAACAGATTCCTCCCTCCTAAATAGACTGTTCTGCAGTTGGAGCAAGTTCAGCCTCTGGTGAGGCTAAGGGAAGCAGCACACACATCTTGTTTCAGCTCTCCTGGAGGAAGCAGCAGTTATTATAGAAGGTTTTTAATGTGCAGGAGAGAAAAATGGAAACGGGAGAAAGAAAGGGGAGTAACTTAGTAAGTCAAATGAAATGCAGAGGCTAGGTGGGAACTGAGGAGCAGTTGCAGCGTCCAGAGGGGCTCACCACCTACCTTGCTGCTGGGCGGTTGTTAGATACAGGCACAGGAACCTGCCACCTTCCTCTTCAGGGCCACTGCTCTGTCCCCTCTGCCCCTGCAGCATCCACCTTGCTACCAAGTGAATGAAGAGCCTGGAGTATTTCATAGTGTTATTAGAAATTGTGGGTGATCCAGCTGGGGTCTGATTCAAGCAATATATTAATCTGATCTGCTTTGGAAGCAACTTTGCCGCCTTCTTTCAAATGGAATCTAGAAAAAATTCTTCTTCTGCTTCTAACATAAATCCCCTGAAATCTCAGTGGCATTCAGTTTTATTGACTTCCATGGGCCTTGAAAGAAATCAGTACCTTGAAGCTCTGAAATGGTACCAAAACACTCAAATCTAATGTTTGACTAACCCCTTTCCCCCCTTTCAGCATGTTTCAACAGTTCAATTTCCATGAACGTGTTTGTTTTTATCCTCTGCTGGACTTCAGGACATGCTAGGCAGCAATTTTAATAGATTGAATTTTGCTGATGCCAAGGTGGCAAAGAGTGCCAGGGAAAAAAGAGATAATAAAAGGAGCAGGATATTCACCTGATGTAGGTTGGCCTACTTTTGCTTAGCTCAGTGGTTCATTCTTGAATTTTACAAAGAAACTAAGCTACAGTTATATATAAAACATGGGAGATTATATACAGAAACTGTGGGCCAGATAAATAAATAATAGATACATATATACACATATACATAAACACGTGCATGTGCACTCATATCACTATACAAATATCCACATAGTTCCTTACATATGGCCACATTTCTCCTTCACTTACTAACTTTTCTGTACAGCTCAATTAACGTCAAGGTACAAACCACATACATCATCCTGTATAATAAAGCTGCATTTAACCTCAGCTGTAAGTTGCGAAGACATGTCACAACACTTAGAATTGACCATCCACATGAGTAAAGATACTCTATGCTGAGTATAGCTTGCATAAACATCCTTTTAAATTATGTCCTTCACTTATAAATAAATTATTGGTCACTGTATGGCAAAGGAATTACAAAAAAATTAAAAGTTGCTAGACTTAATAAAAGAATACACTCTATAGCTGCTCTTCTTTCTGAATCAGGCACTAGTGTTATACCAAAGTTTTGGTGTTTTTGTTTTTAAAATATCCCTAGTAAAGTTTTTGCGTGCGTTAGGAGATGGCGTAAGCAGGGAATGGCAGTGTCCTAGCAAGCTACATCATAAATTAAATGGCAAGTTTTACTGCTTGCTTTTTAAACATGGCTTTCAATTTGTAGCGGATCTGTTAAATTAAATTGTCAGCCAGCATGAAAGGAGACCTTTTTCGCATATCATGTACCTAAATTTTACATAGAAGGGCATGCTCTTGTAAAGCCTCTTGTACTTTTCATTGTGCTCTCTTGGATGAGTTGACTCTGCTGTGTAAGAGCTCAGCAAACGTGAAGAATACTTGAGTGTCTTAGGTATGTCAAAGCCCCCTTGTGGGAACAGGTTTTGAAAGCTGGTAACATCAGCTTTTGGGAAATTGGGATGAGCTGAAATCAGAGACATTCAGATAATTCAGTCCTCACCACTGATGCAGAAATATTCAAAGGTTCACTGATTTTTTTAAAAGCTTTTACAGCAGTACCAAGAGATTTCACTGTGCAAAAAAAATTGAGTATCAAGCCCTGCTCCAAAGAGTGCCCATCTATTACCCCATCCACAGGAGCATGCAGCACCTCTTGGGGTGCTACAGTCACAAGCCTCAGGGCTGCAGCTTTCCTGCCACTCAGCCAATGGAAGTTCGTGAGAGAAGGGGAAAAAAAAGTATCATCTTTGGGACTGCACATGCACATGTAGGGTAAGAAGCTGATTTTCTTTCCAGAGGTAGCCGTATGTGAGGAAATTACCTACAGGCCTTGGTTTTTCTGTCAAAATCTTTTAGTATGTTATAGGTCTTGAACACATTAATCAAATCTGCTTATGAATAAACATGAGGGAAGAAGGTTTCTAACCAGAACATGGAGACTGCAGAACAACTTCCACTTAGTGGTACTGGATTGTGAATAGCACAGAGTTGGATATATTTACATGGAAGATTATATATTTACATGTGGCAGTATGAGACTGAACATGATGGTAACAGAAATCCATCCGACCGTTACACATTTTTATAAATCAGTTTTTGGGGGCAGTGGGACTACTCATTCCCTAAGTTAGGCATGGGACTTTTAGGCACCTGCACCTGAACTGATTGATTACCCATCGATTCCTTTTGGAGCCAGTATGGACAAAGGGGAGTTCCCGCAGCATCACTCACCCAACTTGACGCCTACCCCGGGAGGAGGAGAGTAGCTCTGCAGAGATGCCTGTTGCTTTCTGTTGACAATAAAGGAGCCTGAGGTGACTCTCTGGAAATGAAGACGTCTAACCATTTTGATGTCTAAAGTTAGGTGAGATGAAAACCACTATGCCGTTAAATTCCACATAGCAATAATCTCCTTTCCAAAGCAACATGCCTGCCCCAGACCTTAAAGAAGCAGGCAAAAAATACTATCTTGCCTCTAGCAATAGTTCCTCTTGGCTTCTCCGTGTCTAAATATCTCAAGTCATCTTCCTCTGTGACAGGAATGCAATTAAAGCTATTTGGTCACTCCAGTTAGCTGAAAATATGTGAAAATGAGCACGGTCTCAAGTGGAACAAGACATCTGAGTTCATTACATGATAGCCCTACTCAGTTTGGCATCGTGATTCGTTGAGGTCCTGAAAAAAAATGAAGGCAGTTCAAACTGTATACATAATGAAACCAGGGTTTTTTTTTATGAACCGTGCAGATTAATTTGCCTTCAGGTGTATCAGTTATTTAATGGTTGCCACACATTAACCTACAGGAAAATTTGGCAACAATCAGCCAGATGAATTTCAGCCTCAAGTGATGCATCTGATTCAGGCACCCCGGTAGTGACTCAAGGGTTTCGTAGATGTCTGGCAAATTAGTAAGTCCAGCTCACTTTTAGTTTTACTTGTAATTGGCCATCCACACTTTTAAGATGCTTTGGAAGGCCCAGGGTGTTTTGAGTATTTTTTTGAAATAACCTTAACAGGAGGAAGAAAACACTTCAGGTCATTAAAAATCAGACTGCAATGCTACAGTGAGGGAAGACACATGCAGCTTTTCAGTGATCATCTTTCAATTTATGTCCTCAAACCTTCATCTGTTCCTCTATTCAACACTCGTAAATCAGAACTTTGAATGCTTCATATTTCCTTTAAAAACAACCCTCAGAAATTCTCCAAGAGAACTGGATAGTTTTACTTTCCAGAATTGTGTTCAGGAGTATCAACCATTTCAGGAACTATCAAATGAAAAACATTGCTACTAATTGAAAAATACTTGACTTCAGAAGCATAGGATTACTTCAGAAACCATTATTCACAGTAAGTAATATTTATTTATGTTAGCAACCTTATTGGTTTCACATCACTGCTCTTTGTAAGTGAGACTTGTAAAATATGGTCTTTAGTAAAAAATAGAGAAAATTGTATCCTGTGTGGTTTCACTCCTCTCCCACCCAACCCAGTTGATGGGACAAAAGACTTTTTTAATTTGTACAATTATAGATATTCCAGAAACTCTACAGGAAACCCGTTTTCTCTCTTAGCTTTGATCTGTTAGCCAGGCAGCCATATTAATAACAAAAGTTAAGCCAGCTGCTGTTTTAACACCCGCAATTCTAGTGGAGGAGGTGGGGAAGACAAGTCCTCGCCTGCAGCAGCTCTCCAGGCTCACTCCAAGTGCCAAGTCTCCTCCCGCATCCATCTGTGAGGCAGGCCTGGGATCCGAGCAGATCCCAAGCTTCACTTACCAAAAAAGCAGCCAGACCATCGGTAACAAGACCATATGCTGTGCCAAAAACAGCGCTGGTGCAGGGCCCTCCCCTTCATTGCAAGGGAGAGCTGGCAGGCAATTTCTAACTGGTTGCAATTTGTTTCCCAGCTCTCTGGCTACCAGCTCAGAGCACTGCCCTAGATGCCAGTCTGAACCAGTGGACCCACCAGTAGGAAACCCAAACACGTGCTATAGATGAAGTGTTCCTCTGAAAACCATTTTTGAACTCTGTATTAGCAACAAGAAGTCATGGAATCAAATTAAAAAGTAATTTAAAGAGGCAAAGACCCTCCACTGGTGTGAGTAACCTTATCTCATATGTGACTGTCATTAATTGGCTGTCATTAATTAGCAGGTCTTAGCATGGGGTTCAGATTTAGCTAGGAAATAAATACCAGTAGAGTGTAAATCCTTCAAGTTGCTGTATGCCATATGGAAATGCAGCCCCATTTCCACTGACTGGTAGGTAGGACCTATTCCACCTGCACTTTAGAGTTGGTCCCATTCATGCCTTATGTCTGACTTGTTCCTCATCAAGTATGCATCGTACTGATGCTAATGCACTGCAGCAGGAGCAAATACATTGCTGTAAACACAATCCAAAGGAAACTCATACAATCCAAATGGTTTATTCCCACCTGCAAAGCAACAATATGAGCAAACAGCATCTCTCACGTGATCGTGGCTTTTCCAGCATCAATTACGGAAAGCAGGCTTTCTGGTGCTTCAGTAGGACTGCTAAGAACTTAGTATAATCTTTAACCCACCCCAGCAAAACCTTTCTCTCCTGATAGCCTTGAGTATGTTGAAATACATAGCACATCCCAGCACTGCTCAGGGCACGTTGCAAAAGACTTGTAAGTAGGCCTCATCTTTCCAGAAGACACCAGCTAAATGCATGTTCTTCCACTCATTGTTACAACTGACCTATCTTTTGCCTGATGCTCTTAAATAAGGACAGTGATTCACAAGCTATGACAGCAAAATGGTAGGTTATGTCCTCCAAAAGAGCAGCAGGGCAGAGAAATCCTGCTGAGAAAGTCTTCTCTTGAACCGACAGGGAACTGCTTAGTCTTCTGTAGCACATCCTGGTGCTACAGCCCGGATCCATGACTCACGCGAGTTGTGGTTCACAGTTCTCCATCTATGCTTAATCCAGAGCACGTAATAACCTTTCTAGTTGCCATTCACACCTGCACTAGGTAAGTTACGGGCCGCCAGCTTAATACAGTTGGTACCTGCCCTGAAATAAGAACTGCTGCAAAATGTCCCCACAGAATATCAAGATTTAACAAGCCTGTCTGTCCTGTGCCTCCCTGGGGCTTACAGGCCTGTTACGAAGTCCCACAGTGTTTCTTAACAACTGATGGATAGAAGTGTCCCAGACATTTCTGACTACTTAGCAAAGGGATTCTCTCAGTTGGCCTCATTTATGCGTCCTCCAACCACCAAGAGCACACCTACCAGGGCAGAAGCTTCTGGTTTCGTTCTTAACACATCCCAGGTATTTCCATCGTCTTTTCTTAGATCTGCAGGTAAGGGATTGCTTAACTCTGATGAATCTGGCATGTGTTGCACATTTATTCTATTTAAGCCCTAACACCTTCCTGAGGTATTCGCTTTCAAACATATTTTGACATTTCTCTCCACCTTTGCAGAATTGTCAGCTGCAGTAGAAATAACACTTGAGTTGAAAATTCAGAGTCGGTTTTTCAAGTTGAAAATTTCCGGTGCCTGGGTTTTGTTTAAACTCTTAAGCACCAGATGTCTATCTTCATGGCTACCAGTGATGGTGGTCATTTTACATAATGGCTATGACAAAATTGATTTGCCACCGTTTAAGGCGGTCCTCTCATCTGACCTCATGCAGGTGCTGTGATGCATTTCACAGCTAGACCAGAGGAGAATTTGTGCTGCATCAAAGGTGATGTAACCCAGTAAAAGATCATTCAGCCTGGGGATGAAAATGGGGGCCAAACCACTGCTCCTTTATGGCATGGTGGCAACATCCAATGCCACTGCTTATTGTTGAAGTGTTCCTAGTCAATTAAAAAAACTGAAACATTCGACCTCTTCAGAACTGAGTCAACCAGAAGCAAATTTAAGTTACTGTTGAAGTTTCCCGTACATCGGAAAAACCTGAATCATTCAGCTATTTTGATGTTCTCCCAAAGAAAAAAGATCATGAGCCCCACCTAAAAAGCCTGAGACTTTCCGCTTTCTTTCACGCAAACAAGAGGGCCAAATTGAGATTGCATCAGCAGCGTTCATTCTGGCTTTCATATCATTTCATAACTTTTAAGAATTAGACTTGGTAACCCGAGCAGCCTTTAAGCATGCATTTTTGATATAATGTTATATGCTATGTATAATATAGCCATAGGAGTGTACAGATGCCAAGCTATGAAAATTATTTCCCTGATCTTTGGCAGACTCCACAGGCAGAGGGATTAGATTATGTTCTATTTCTTTCTGGTTTGTAATATATTTAGACAACTGAATGGCTTTTCATTTGGTGCTTGTCCTGCAATTCATTTCTCATATCCTTCCTTTCAATCTTGTGAGGCTTTTTTCAAAATCTAGTGCATTGTGCTTTGTCCTCCCTTGTCCTTCCATTTATGGGGAAGGAGGACATTCCTATTGCCTATAATAATCAGTGTATCCGCCAAGGGCTTCTTATTGCAGAAAGCTGTTTGTTAGCCTGGTATCCAAGCTCTTCCTATGAACAGAGTGAGTGAAAGCTTTCCTTCCACTCCCAGCATGACCAAATTTGAAGGCATTGCAGCAGAACCTCAACAGGCAGAGATCTGTGCAGGTCTGCTTACATCAGTGCAATACAATTTTATGCCAGAGCGAGATCTGGACATTTGCAGAGACCATTTGCTTTGTTATCTGAGGTCTGAAGGGGCTGTGGTGATTGACGGCATTTTTATGTGAACACTAACTTAGCAAGAGGCCCTGGAACGGTGAATGTGGCAACTGTTTACTTAATTTGTCAGAAAATGACAAAAGTCCCTGAAAAAAACTTGTCTCCAGAGGCTCTGAATCATTCTTTCATTATTAATGGATGTCAATTTTTTTCCAGCGGAAATAAGCCGCCATGCAAAGTCATTGCTGTGGAAGAGAGGGCAATCTTTTAGTTAGCTACTTCCTTGCCGGGCAATGAAAATCCATGCGTCTTAACTGGGTGCTGTTCACTGAGCAGTCAGGTAGAGCAGCGATGGCAGTCTGGGGTGCTACACAATGACGGTAACCTTTGCTAGTGAGTAGGAGCAACCTGAGCCACCTCCAGAGCACATGCTTCAGCTCTAAATACATTAAAATCCTGTAGAAGTGACCAGAAGTGACAAATACGGGGTTTCTGTTGCCAGGCATGCTGTGTTGGGAGGCCTGGATATAATACTCTGGCTAACTGCACATGGAAATTAGCATTCGTCTTTCTTCGGAAAATGCAAGTATTTTCAACGATCCCACTACTGCGAAATGATCTGAAGCAGTACCTCTCAACTTTACTGGTCCAGCCATCAACAAGTCAGTCACACACCCCACTTCACTTCTCACTAGAGGAAGAAGACCTTTTAGCCTGGCATCTGTCCTGTCAGGGTCCAGTTTCAGGCAGAAGCTATTGATTCGGCACCAGGCTCAGCCCGGAGCTCGGAAAACGCAGTGTGAATACTTCACACTTGATGTAAGAGGCTTTCAGAGCTGAGTGTGGTCTGTGTGTTGCTGGCTCTGCTGTTCACATCCTCCCACTCGTTCTCCCATAGCTTTATACACACGTTAGGGGAACTGGCAGAGAATTGAAGCTGCTCGCACGACTGATATTTTGTCTTCTATGCTGCATACAAATATTCATAAACTTTCCTATGGTCTTTGGATGTGGGAACTCTCATTTTACACCACCTTGGTGACACTCTTGATTTTACATTAACCTCGGAGGAAGCATCTGGCCAGGAGCAACTTTGGGACTCTCAGGTACAGGAAAAGAGTAACTGGTTGATGGGTCTGACACATTTAAAATTGCATTCTGTCCTGGAGCACACAAATGCCTGCTCTACCTGCTCCATCTCTAAACATTTCTTTAAAAATAAATAAATAACTAAAAGAAACCGCATCCTGTCAAACAATCTAATGATTTAAATTATGCAGATTGTAGATCAGTAAAGCGTTTCATCTGAGCTAAAGCACACATAGCACTCTACAGAAGAGTGAAAAGAAACAACTGAAGGTGCTGTGAAGGACGTAGGTGGCTCCAAGCCGTGATATGTGCTCATACTCTTCAGTTTCTCTCTCCCCAGGTATTTTTTAAATTAGTTATAACTAGGTCTCAGGAGACTCTCTTCTGGGTACAAACAACTTGTTTTAAACTTCGTCTGCCTGCAAACCTCACAAGAGGCAGGTTTTCATGTTTTGTTAGTATCCATTTGTACCAACGTCAAAAAAGGACAGTGACAGAACAAAACAACTCAAAGTAATTTTTTGGTATTTCTAACATGAAAAAGGCTGTCTAGGCTATTTGATTATTAGAAAGCAATTAACTGTCAAACCTTGACATAGGTTTCGTTTGATTGACTTTTGGGTGAAGGCTTAAATCCTCAGAGTTAGTTACAAGAGAATTGCATATTTCTGCTCAGAGGTCCTCCCTGGCTAACAGTACTGTGAGAAATGCCTAAATATGAATTAAGATAATACAGTTGAGCTACAGCTCAGGTGGCTGCCTGCCCGACCTTGCACTTCCGAGCAGAGTCACCACTGCAATTTCAATGGACTTATGCTGATGTGAAAGTTGAGACTGAAGACTCATATACTGAATAGATTTGATGGGTAAAACACTAAATAACCTCAAACTTGCTGATTCACACAGATATTCTGCTGTCTGAACCAGATGTTTCTTTATATTTTATACATTAATGGAATGCAATATGTATAATGTAGCACATAGACTTGGGAATACCCAATATGCAAAGAACTCTGTCTGGTGGGAGAAGTTAATTAAGTGTTGTTGCTACTAGAATACCAAATTGTGCCTCCAACAGCTTATATTCGTACCATTGTGCTTGCCTGCCTGAGCAAACGGATTGCTTTAATTTATTATTATGATTAGTAATCTTGGTCTACCTCAAAACCTTCCCTAGTTGGGCTTTCAGCCAATTTACCTACACGCTGCCGTAGTTCATATATGGACGGATCACATAGCCAGTTACACGCACACACACTGCACAAGGTGAAGATGGGCAGATTTAAAGCATTTGTTATGTCCAGGAGGCACTGCAAGCAAAAAATGATGAATACTCACAACACTTATGTGAGGAAAGCACATGAACATAATATTTACTCCTTTACATATGTGGAAATAGAAGTGCATTTTCTCATCATATGAAAGGAATAGGGGTTAGAGTAAGCAGCCTATGCTTGTTCTGATGCATACCTCGGTAATGAGTGCAATAGGAAGACGCCATGCCATTTGATAAAGGCATTTACCGTATGGTCACAGGCACACTTTACTCATGTAAACAGCTCTGGTGAGATTGTCCATGGAAATGAGATTTACTTCAAAGTAAATTTATGGTTGCAGAAGGAAGCCCTCTGCACTTTGTACTTTCAGACTAGACTACAAGCAGTAGAAATGAAGAGTTTAGCAGTTCTTTGCATTTCCTCTTTCACCTTTTCAGGCAAGTATTTGATCTTTTCATCTCACAGGTAGTAGACAACACAACAATGTAGAATGGGTACACTGGTATGCATACAGAAAGAGGGATTTGGGGTGAAATCTGATTTTTGTCATGTAGCATACAACCTTGCTGTCTTCAGCAGCCGAAGCTCCATGACCTGCAGGAAAGCATCCCATCTCCCTCCCTGCTACATTCCCAGGGTTCCCTCTTGATGATGCTCACCCAGGGGCTGGCCTGGCACATCATCAGCACCTCAGGTATGCGCCCAGCCCCAGGAGCTAGGCAGCACCTCATGTTCCCCCAGGTTACAGGTAAGAATAAGCAACTTGCACACCTACTGTGTGATTAATATTTTGCAGAACCAGGACCAGTTTAATAAGAACAGGGAAAAATAAGGTTAGCCTCCCACTCTGACTATATAGAAAAAAAGAGGAGAATGCAACCATCCATATCACACAAGATCACACTGGGCCAAACGGAGCTAATGAGGGAAGGCGAAGGCCTCCTAACACCTCTGCTTTCTTTCTAACACTTTTCTTTCCTCTTTCTTGCCTCCCCAAATTAAATCCACAACTGAGAAAACTACAGGTTTTTCTTTACAGGAAATACTTTGATATTGTGTGCTCATGAAACATTATGGGAACATTTGTGGTTTATATCTTCCAGAAAATTATATTGACGTGCCTCAAGATGGGAGAGGTAAGATCAGACTTCAAGGAGCAGCCTTCAAGAAAATCAACTAAATGACAAGAGCTGAAAAAATGACGGATAAGCAGGAGAGAGAAAGGCTACAGGAGGGAGACTGAGCAAGTCGCCTGAAGAGAAACACCATTCAGACAACTTCTGTAGGCAAACGATATAGAAAGAGTCTCCAGAAGAAAGTAGTCTGTAAGCAATATTTTAATTCTAGATCGACTATTATCTCTGAAAGGAAGCATCATATTTGAGGAAATGCTCAATAGGAAGAAAATTAAGTTGCTCTGGCAAATCCACACAAAGGTGGAAAAAGATCACAAGACAAACCTTTGGTAGATAACTTTTCTTTGCCTCCCCATCCATCTATTGCCATTTGAGCCTAATCTAAGTGTCAGAATACTGAATGTGAGTTTTTCCAAAGTTCTCTGGTGAATATATTGTCACAATAAGGTAGATGCTGGCAATCCCCATCACTATTAACTGTATTGTCATATGCATTACAAGGTAAGTGAAGCCCTTTCATCAAGTCAAACTGCAGGGTAGCAGTCGTTTCAACCTTAATTCACATTTTAAGATCATTGGCAATGATTCTGCTAAGACATCAAACATCTGAGCACATCTTGGCTTCAGCTTCACACACCCTCCTGAAGAGGGGAACTTTATTAAGAAGCAACACAGACGCCCCATTCCACCCCCATACTCCTTGAAGCTGAAAGAGAAACAGAAGAAAATCAACAAACTATATATTTCAAAAGCAATAATACCATTGTCCCTTTGCTTTACAAGGCAATAATCCAATTCCCTCAGCCACCGACTGGCTTCAGAGTTTACCCCTCACAAATCTAAGAATTCATTTGTAAGCCAGAAGGGCAATGATGCTACCACAGAAGCATGTGGAGTACTTGGTCACTAGGTTGCAATAGCTTGACTTAACTTTCCACAGGACAGGTTTATTTTAAAATCACACAGTATCAATTACATGAGCAAATCCTGTGAAATTCAATTATTTAAGATGTATACATGGAGAACCTGGCAATGACAACCAGAGGAGTTCATCTAGAAATCATAACACAAAACCATGATAATGTCAAATTAATCCTTCATGCCTAATATTTTGTCCTGCAAATCTGAATAACTTTAAAATAACCATATATTTTACTGTATAACCAACACAAGGAACACCTTGTCAATGAACAATCAAGTTTTTCTTTTGTACCTCTTTGCTTTGAGTGAGTTTTAGTCTTCTGTTGAACTCAAAAGGGATAGACTACTGAGTGATTTGAGCTAATTCACGGCTATCGGAGCGCTTGATGGTACGTGACTAACGCCACACAGGAATAAATAGTGCTGGGGGACCCAACATGGCTGGAGACCACTGGAGTGTCCAGTCTTCAAAGAAGGCCCAATCTGAGTAGGATACCAATATGCACACGCCCCTTTTCTTTGCAAAGCAACTGGTAAAAAATGCCGAGTATCACTGAGTAAGGGCAGGCAACAGCTAATAAGAAAGAATTCAAATGCCACAGGTGGGAGTGCCACCCTGCAGGCACTAGACTCCATCCTGTCCGAGGCAAGCTTAAGGCCTGGCCCATTCTCACTCTTCACAGAAGCTCCTGCGCACGCATCTCTGCGTGCAACTCAGCTTGTAGAGCTGTAACAGAGCTGCCACAGTGCAACTGGGCTGGTTTACACTGTGAGAAACGTAGCACTTCAAATAAAATTGAGTCAGTATTTTTTAAACCTTGATTCACACTAAACCTAAGAGATTCTAGTTTTCCAAAAAGAATATTTCATCAGAGCATTGCAGAACCATTCAAAACACTTCAGCTGGGAACAAAAAGGACCTCCAGCAAAGACAGGTTGTAAGTAGCTTGCAGATACTGGCAGACAGTCCAAACTGCTCTCTCCTTGATGATGAGAGCTTTGGCAGGGAAAGGGTCAGTGCTCCTGGTGGTGGGAGAGCTAACCCTATGAGATGTAAGGCGGTGCTATTAGTGCCAACTTGCAAGAAAAGCAAAGGAAACCAAGTAGCTGGAAGCAGCGCCATCCATGCCTCTGCCAGCATCACGTCTTCTTCACACTCCCACATCGGCTCCAAGATCCATACCCCTGCAGACACCCAACAAAGTACATATCTACAGTAATCAGTCTTACCTTGGCGCTTTGCAGTAACTGTTTGCTCCTTTTACCTTCTACCAGCGTCTACTTTCATTGTGAGGTGATGACCGCCACAGAGAGCTTTGTAAAAAAGCTTATGTTCATGAAGAAATTTGTATTAGATACTGGTTTGTGTGACTTACTGTATTTTGTAAGGGTTTTTTTCCCTTTGGGAATTGTGCGTTATTAATGAGCAGTTTTATGCTTTACTTCTAGTACATGTATACCTTGTAATGGATGTGCTTTTTGTTTGTTTGTTTGTTTTCTTTTATTCTCTATACAGAGCCAGTTAATATAAGGTAGATACTCTCTGGCTGAAAGTCTGATTTTGCCTACCAATTAATTTATGGATAAATCCATGTCGTAGCTGATGAACGATTGTTCATCAATTGTGTTGTTATAATCATCTGATAGCCTCTCTAGTTTAGCAGAATATAGGATCCTGAGTAAGACTAATGCTCGTTGGGCCTTAAACTAAAGGGAAATAGAGCACCACACGTGTTTCCCTACCACCATCACTATCGGCCCTTCTCCCTTAGCGTTTGGGACATTGTAGAATAGCACTGGCTAGACAAACAGTCACCTTAACATCTCAGCCACCTATGTAGCAGTGCTCTGATATCCCTCTGCATTTAACTGATTAAAATTACGGTGAACCAGATAAACTGCAATGAATTCTTCAATTATTTCTGCAGAAAGAGACTGGTTCAAACACAGTATCTCTCTAAAAGAAAAGACCTGGACTAAAAGAAATACATTTTCCTCTATGTTCATCCTCATATATTTGGAAAAATAAAGGATATAAAATTAACATTTACAGAAGTGTGTAATTCCCTTGCACACCCTATTAACAATGGCAGCTGTCTGTCTCTGTGGCTATTAACAACCTTCGTGCTCCAGAAGCCTCCCTCCTTGTCCCACTCATTTTCTCTCTTCAGTTTTACTGAGTGTCCAACTTCTTAATAATTGCTGTGTATAATGTAGGACATAAAAAGATAAGTTATAAAGCTTGTGCCGGACTTGGTGTTGTAATTAACCATCTTTCGTGCCTGGGTATCGATCTTACAAAAACACAGAGTGAAAACAATCTGGCCTCTTAATGCATACTTCAGCATATTGTAGCAGCTATTTTAGATAACTGTTTTTAATAGTTTTATTATGGCTGTAATTTGTATATGAGGACTGTCCACTTGAAGAAGTGATGAAGTAATATGTCAAACTGATTTTTAAAGTCAGTTCTATTTAGCTACCGGTATTTGTTGCTTTACAGAAAAGTAAAGCAACAAAAACAAAACCTCACCCACTTGCCAGAAAGAAACATCTTTTCTCAGCCTTGAAAATTCTCTTGTGCAAGACAGGCATTTCTTCTAGTCCTCCTTTTACATAAATAGTAAATCACTAAGAAGATAATATATACAGTGCAATAGTCTATTTTAATAGTCTGCAGTCAAATTTTAGGCTAATTAAGCTAGTTAGAAATTCTAGGGTTGCAGTGATTTCTCACTCTTTATTAATACATTGACAATAATACTGTTTACATAACACTCAATGTTTGAAATCAATACGTGCCAGTGTCCAGTGATTTGCTAATCTAGTTTTTGATCTAATCCTGTCCTATTTTTTGCAGCATTCTCTAACTTCATCTTATGAATCATGTTGTCTTTCTAAAGTGATTGCCAAGTAAACCAAAAATGTGTTTTACACTGCTATTGCACTGCTCTTGTCTTTATATACAGTAGTTTTTATAAAGATGTCCTTAGGTTTTAATAAATGAGTGTAACGTAAACTAATCTCTGTAATAAAACTTGCTTTAATGTTTCAGAGACTGTCTGGAATAGCTGTAGAGATTTGAGTTTCCACTTTTTCCAGTAGCTTCAAACTTCATGGCTTCCTTTCCGTCTGCAGGGAAATCCCCAGATACCAATACTCCGTAGTTTATACAAGTGGTTTATACACGGGGAAACGAAAAGAGTGTATTTAATGGAAAGAATGATGCTTGGATTTGGAGAAAAAAAAAAAAAAGGCCCCCCAAAAACCAAACCACACCAAAAAAAAAAAAAAGGCTAAGGCCATTGCATAAATAAACACATGGTCCATTTAGTCTGCATCACATTTCCAGCAGTTGCTAACTCCAGATACGTAAGAGGGAAGTGTGGGATACTGAACAGAGACTGCTAAGAAATAAACATAATCTTTCCACTACTCAAGGCTAGCTGAGAAGGCCAAACGTGCAACTGAGCAGAAAGAAAGCAACATTTTTGATTCCCACACACAAAGTACTCTGTCCCACAAGGATGTTACGGTAGGTCCACCTACCCAGCTGAGGCAGGGGCGAATACAGTTTAAGTTGCTCTGTAGAAAAAGACAGGACCAACAATTCACAAAGGCAAGAGTTTTGGCGGTTCTTTTTCCTGCCAGGCTGAAGGATTTGGACAGTTTTTTCCAGAAAGGTTTAGACTTTCTAAACGGCACTGTGCTCTCTCAGGTCCCTTTGTCACCTATCGTTTAGGAGGCATCATTGCCCGCGTTCCAAAAATATTAAGCATGCTGAGCTGAAATTTTGGCTTTCGGACTAGTAAAAGGGAACATTTTTGACAACTGGATTAAACACACACACACTCACACACACACACAAACCCAACCAAAAAACGGTTGCTGTTTTCTATTGGTAGCTTTGCTTAGACTTAAAGCTTCCCCTCCCTCCACCCACTCCTCAAGAAAATTTCAGTAATATACACGGGGAGTCTAGGTCCTAACAGTGCACGGGCAGGAGGGAGAGTCCTGGGGGCCTTCTCGCCTCTCAGTACGGGTTACTTCCCTAGACAGAAACAGTTCTTGCTCTTCTCTGTCCTGCGGCTCCCAAGCATAAGTTTTCCTCATCTGTTGTCCTGTCCAGCACTTCTTGTCCTCCTTGGCTCATCCCGAATCTTTGATGTCCGAGTGAAAGGCTGGCATTTACAAACACAGAATATACCTTTTCACATTAGAAATTATGCTTTCAATATCAGATTGCTAACCCCAGACTAGAGACTGTGCTGCAGGAATACACCTAAACAGTCAAAAATACAGAAATTTTAAAGCCAAATTTAAAAAAAAAGAGAAATCCTTTGTAATGTCAGTTATTTCATGTAACATAGTTCATTCCTGCAGCTTCTATAACTATGCACATCAGCTCAAAACTGGAAAAGGGTCATTTTCATTAAAGCAACACTTCAATAATTCTTAGGTTTTTTGCAACTTGTAAGAGACTACAATTACATCCCACTGTGCTAAGAGTTATGGGGACATATTGCAGAAAGAAAGAGAGGACAAAAGACAGTTTTAAAAACACATAAATATGTACAAATAGAAATAATCACAACCCACTCCCCTTCTCAAACTGCACTTGCAATTATGAAAACAGCTAAATTTACAAGACAAATGAGCATAGAAACTGTAAACTGACATATTGGGTGTGTTACGGCTCCCTTACCAAGTTTCAACCATTTTTACAGTGCACTTCTAGTAATTGAGTAAGGATTATATTCAACACAT
>NW_008825614.1:710704-711399 GCF_000699105.1 Pygoscelis adeliae
AGTGAGCAAATTAAATATCTCTGGAATTTCCATAGAAGATGTTAAAATGCTGATAGTGACTTACAGACTGCCATTACCAAGCCATTATCATCAAATCATAAACAAACAGGAGCATTACAGCCAGTTCCTTTAAATTAAGTATTTGGTCTTACTGGAAAGCAGAGCGCATGTTGATCTGCTTGTCGTTCACACGTACAGAAGGCCAAGGAGAGCTATCTCAGTTTTGATATTTACTTCCAAGAAAACAAAACCCTGTCCCTCTCACCCAAGTTATTCTCAACAGTTAATTTAATTCGTGCAGAAAATGGAGACTGGGGGGGGGAAACATACTAATATATTAAGTATGTGTGGGCATTCACGTGTGTCGTGGTTTAACCCCAGCCGGCAACTAAGCCCCCCACAGCCGCTCGCTCACTCCCCCCCTGGTGGGATGGGGGAGAGAATCAGAAGGGTAAAAGTGAGAAAACTCATGGGTTGAGATAAAGACAGTTTAATAGGGAAAGCAAAAGCCATGCACGCAAGCAAAGCAAAACAAGGCATTCATTCACTGCTTCCCATCGGCAGGCAGGTGTTCAGCCGTCTCCAGGAAAGCAGGGCTCCATCATGCGTAACGGTTACTTGAGAAGACAAACACCATCAACCTGAACGTCTCCCCCTTCCTTCTTCTTCCCCCAGCTTTATATGCTGAGCATGAC
>NW_008825614.1:711504-713199 GCF_000699105.1 Pygoscelis adeliae
AAAAAAACAAAAACCACACCACCCCCCCAGCCACTATCAAGAAAATTAACTCTACCCCAGCCAAAACGAGCACATTCTCCACCCCTTATTCCATTCCATTTATGTCATGCTCAGGTCTCACACTGTCCAATACATCCTCATTAACCACACCACCCTTCCCATCCTTTGATATAATACACGGGTATCATTCTCTTAGCCTATGGACCACCCCTGTGAAATGTCTGTAAGATGTCCATAAATGTCCACAAATGTCCACAAAATGCCCACTGAGTTCATTTAGTCCATGACTTTGGGCTCCATCTGTTATGGTCATCACTCAGGACAGGAGAGGTGGTGTGTTGCATGGAGTTACAATGTGTAAGCGTATAATGACTTGAATTTCACAATCCGAATTTTAACTCTCTTCTTCGAACAGCTGAACCGTACAGAGCCTCAAGCTCTTCTCAAATTTGAATTCATCATTTCATCCTTGATGTTTATTTGTAAGGATAATGAGGAATCAGTAGGGTTTTATAAATAACTGAAAAGTCATCTAAAGAGAGGGAAACTCTTCTGCCTCTCTTCACTATACTTTTATCAGCTAGCCTTTGCACCTTTCTTTTTTATGCTTTTCCAACAAAATACAAAGTGGAAACAAAGCATCCCACTAGAGACGCCTGTACTTCCCTGTTGCACCCCCACTGTAGAGGATGGCAATCTCGAGGATAAATCCTTCCTGAAGCACGCGCTCTCCCAGCTTTCCAGTGGGAGCACAGTCCACACCTCCCCAGTGGCTTGCGCTCATCGTGAAAACTAAAGCAACACACTCTAATGTGTGTCTCTATAGTTACCTCTGCTATTGTGCAAGCCTGCTTTATTTTTCTATTTTTTTTTTTTTTTTAAGCTAGGGAGTATTGACGTAACATTTCTCAGTCGTCTCTCTGCCTCCTTATCACTGGCAGTGCTGTCCCACTGGAATGAGCTAGTCGTCTCACTGTTGAGTCTTTCACAATCCAGAACAACCAGCACATAAGGCAGGGCAGACTTAAAACGAAGAGGCTGCGTGCGTCAGGGAAGTTTTTGGTAAGAGCTGCTGGGAGTCTCAGGCCACGTTCTGGGCATGTTCAAGTGACAGCACTTGAACACGAATAGCTGCTTTGTCACCGTGAGAACTACCAGTGACAAATGGGTTTAAATCCTTAGCTTTGACAACAAACAAACAAAAAAAGCTTGATCTAGGTAATATTTGAGAATACTCTCCTATTGGCCAGCTAAGTTCCAGTTTTAATTTAAGGCATTCTCCCAAATTAATTTTTTTTAATTAATTTTGGTTTTAACTGCCATTTTTCAGTTACTGCTGAAAAATGCCTTTTTTTCATGTAGGACTATTGAAAACAATTCAAATCTTAGAAGCATCTAAAAAGCTATGTTGCATCTGACCTCGAGTTTTTTGCTCCCCAGCATAGGATCTAACAGCTCCTTTCTCCAGTATTTGCTGGCCCGGGAATCAAGAATATTATATCGAGAACTAGTATTGTGCAATATCAAACCGTTCACTGCAAAGCCACCTTTCTCTAGCATGCCCGGATTTTGTTAGAAGATTTTATGTCGCAAAACGCTGCTGGGGTAGGTGGTAGCGCAGTGGGAAGTACCACCTCTGGTGAGTAAGTGATAGCTGGGATTTGCTGTATAAACTCCATTATCATTTTAACCACA
>NW_008825614.1:713251-720627 GCF_000699105.1 Pygoscelis adeliae
CAAGCAGCCACCAGAAAAAGCCAGTTGGGAATTTATCTAGCAAGGAGACACAGCATCCCTGTGCTATATCTGCTATTATTAAGCAGATACAGGAGCTCAAAGACATTTCACAGCCTTTCCCTTTTCTCTTCGCTAACCGCATGGATGTTTGTTAAAGCAACTTATCTCTAGCTAATAAAAAAAGTCAAAAGCCCCAAACCCTAGGAAAAGAAATCATGCAATACTGTGAGTCTCACAGATTTTATGTTTTGTTATACTACCCATAAAAATGCCACGTGAATAAAAAGCACCACTTAAGCCCACAGACAAATTTTTATTGAGTTCCTGGGCTGCAGGCGAGCAGCACAGGAGGTGACTTCTGTTGTTTGTGCTGTGTAGTCATCATTCCTCCATTTCACATCTTTTTCCAGCACTGCCCGTAGACAACGAGCTACCGCTCTAACCGTAGCAGGCAGTGCTTTTTCACACACCTGCAGGTGCTCCTCCCCACCCTCCCGAAGACCCAGCCATGCCGCCTGGCACTGAGCAAGCAAACACCTAGCTGCAAGGACCAACCACTTCACCTTCTAAAACCATTGTCCCTCCTAGTCTGCACGTGAATGCTTTTCTTTTCAGCCAAGACATCATCAGCTGATGGCTTTGGTTGGGGGCCTGCTCCTTTTTCTCTGGTACTTCAGCCTCACAGCAACAGAAGGGGTACCACAGACATTCAGAAGAAGTGCCCGAAACTGGAACTGACTCAGGACTGAAATAAAATAGGAATACTTGGACTACTTGAACACTGCGTCTTCCTCTTTTAACTCCTCCTCCCATTTCCCAATGCTCAAACAACAGGAAATCAGGCCATGCTATTACAGGGGAGAATCACCAATATTAAGAAATCTCCTTACTTATCACCTCTCCACGCTAAAGCTTCCAGCATCCTTTTGCAGAGACACACATTCCTTGTTGGCAGGAATGGACAAATTGGGCAAATCCAGTTTTCCGTTTCATGTCTCCTCCCTGACAGTTAAATGAAGGATATTTTGGCTGGACCATGGTCTTTACTCAACCGTCTCTCTCCCATTGGTGCAAAATACCTGTTCTCCCCTGCAATCTGTGCAGCCCCACATTTGTAGTCACTAGAGGTTCAGACCTCCTAGACGAGATCCCATCGCAGGGCCCATCTGGAGGTCCAGCGTGCTCTGGACCAAGCCCTGCTCCCAAAAGAGACTCTGTCAGAGCTGTGATAAACTCCTGCAGCCTGGTGCTACGGGCAGATTTCTACACTGCTTGTGGCCACTTCCCGAGGTTTGATCCAGGGTCCCTCATGCTGTCCTCTCCTCCAGGGCCCAACTCCTGAAACACTGCCATTGCCTTTGCCAGGTCTCCCCTTGTCGCAGGTAAGGCGTTTCCCTCCTTTATCCCGTGAGCCAGAAACATCGCCTCTACTGAGGAAGGAAGCGGTTGTTAAAACTAAAAACACTTTTAAGTGAGTGCTTTGCATTTGCGATTTGAAACCACGCTCTGCTGTCCAGATGCTATCCAGTTTGTACCACAGGGTTGGGCTTTGGCTTTGCTGCTGCCCAGGCTCCGCTGAGATGAATTGAGGAGACAAACCTCGGTGAGCTGGCAACCGGCAAATAAACTTTGGAGCAGAGTAGGGTAAAAATAGCGGAGTCTGAAGGAAGGCCAAGCTGCGTGCCTGCTAATGTGAGCCGAGACCCCTCTAAGCCAGAAGGAACCCAAACTCCTCTTGTTGTCAGCACGGCTGTTTGCACGTATCCAAGTAGCAGCTGCATACCTCAGCCAGCCTCCTTTTCCACTGCAAAGTCAAACATCCAGAGGCTGCCTCAGATCAAAAGAAGTAGCCACTCACCCAGTACGTGCGAGCACATACCAAGGATGTGTCTGAAAGCATTAAGAATGGTCTGACCCAAACCCAGAAAGTTTCAGCCTGCTTGGCTGAGGTCTGCTGGACTTTGGCTCGCCTTCGCTGTGCCATCTCCCAGCTCAAGCCATCGGCTCAGCCATCCTGTTCAAGCCTGCGTAAGTTATATCTCTAATTCCTCCAGAACTGCTATAGGAAAATGAGCGTTACAAATGGCTACTCACTGAAATACACATAGAAAATGTCAGAACTCACAGGACAATATAAAATTGAATGGCACGGGTGGGGCTTCTGCAAAAACACGAAGCTTTTGCCAAAGCAACTGCAGGATTTGCCATTTCAGGCAAGTAGCCAGGTTTCTCAGCCAAAAAACTTACCTGGGTGTACCTGAAGCCATTTGCTTTAGCAGACCTACCCATGGGTTTCCACGTGTTGTCCAGCTCCAAGGCATGAAAGCAGGGTGTGACAAACATGCACAGAGCTTGGGTGGACTACATTTGGTGGCAACTGGTTCTTAACAAGTCAGCATGGGCCCTGAAGTTTACAGGGCATTCACAGAAGAGTATAAAGCAAAAGGTTGAGCTACTTCTTGCCATAGACTGTATCAGAGGGAGGAAACCAAGAAAATGCCACCCATTTTATATGCAGAATGGTCTTTTCAGGGTCTCCTAGTAGGGCCTTCTTGGATGTAAATATGAGGGATTTCTTCTAATGCATTGACGCAGAAAATCTCTAGGTCAAGACATGTGTGTAACAAAACAGCAAATTCAAGGCCTCAGTCAGAGCTTTATGAAAACTGCTGTGGCTAATATACTTCCAGTGTCTGCTGCTTTAATTCTCCCTTGTTGAAAAAGAAAGGAACTCAGTAAAAAGGTGGTAATTAATTCTACAACACTACTCAATAAGGGAAAGTTTGATTTTAATAAACAAAACGGAACTACTGATTTAACACAAACATATTCAGTTAGAAGAGCAGGACATCTCAAAAACATTTATATTAGAAGCAAGAACAAAGCAATAATAACCACACTCTACAGGAAGTGTTGCTTGCTTTCTGGTGATTAATAAACCCCAGGAAAGAATAAATAGATGGTCTAAGTTTTTTCTTCCCCGTTTCCCTCAGACTGAAATGCATAAAGGAGATAAATGCCTACGGTGAAACTGAAGCCAAAATTTTGTTATGGGCTTGCCCTATTGTAGGAACATATTGAGGTCCCCCTCCCCAAGGAGCTCAAAGTATTTCTTATAATGTTGATAAATGAACAATAGGGAAAGCTTCTTTCTTCACAGGAAATTCAGTAAGCAGTTTGCACCCCATGTGCTTTTGGGTCCAGGCAGCAAGTTAAAGGTCCCAGCGCTCTCTGGCCGGTGCAGCAGGAGGGTGGGTCAGAGACCTGTCCTTCTGAAGCAGCACCTGGACACTGCCTGGACACCACGTGGACATGGCCCGGACACTGCCTGGACACCCGTGACGGTGTGACCAGGTGCCAGGGAGCGGGTGTGCAATAGCCCATGTACTCCGCACAGGAGGGAGAGAAAAGCATGAGGAAAGGTCTCCAGCTTCCTCAGAGGTGACTAAAAGGATCTGCAGGTTAGATAGGTGTCATAGCATTTTTCTTATCATTTTCCAGCTCTAGAATAGTGAAGAGCTCTCCGATTTTTATAGGCTGTCTGTCAAGCAGAGGAACTTTTCCTCCCCTGCCAGCCCCAGCAGCCGCAGCAGAAAGCAGTGGGAGCATCCTCAGTCAGCTGCAATGGTTAATCCCTACAAAAACAACACTAAAGAATCAACTAAAACCTAATTGCTATATTTCTCATCAAAACACTTAGCTCAACAGGAAATACGATGTCATACAGGCAGTAAAAGTTTTAATTTTTTTTTTTATTGTCCTTTTTTTTTGCAATAAACTGTAGGAAAACAAACTACAGATCCAGTCACCCCTGGATGTTTGCCTCAGAGTACTTCTTAATATCGCTTTTATCTAAAATACCCTCTCTCCAAATCTGCCTGGCAATGTTTCCTCAGGACGCAATCTGTCATCACGAATGTTGCAGACAGGTTTTATGGCCCCCACGCCAGACCACGACTAGAGGTCGGGTGGGTTTTTGCTGTCAGAAGCTCTCTGTAAGGCCTTGGGCCGCGCAATTCATCCCTCTCTCACCATCTCAGGTCCCTAACAAAATGTGCGTGTCTGAGTCCGGCATTGCAAGGGAACAACCTGGAAATCTTTACAACGTTTTCGGATGCTGTGATGAAGAAGACGGAGAGAGGCAAACAGTCCATACAGACTTTGCAGGCAGACATTGGTTTAAAAAAAATAAATTTTGCAGTAATTTAAGTTAAAGTGCGTTTGTCCAGGCCTCCTTTCCACACTCTAGGGATACCGAATCTGCTCCTTGCACCACATGATGAAGTTGTGAAAGGAGCCATTACACCATCTCTGTAAACGACGTGCCTTTTCCAAGTGTCTGCTTCCTTTCCACATGCAAAGTCCCCCAAGCCCAGCTGTGACATTCAGGTTTCAGTGCTGCATCCACCAATCTCTGCAGACATACCCCACGGGTCATGCGTCGTCACAGCAGTACCGGGCACTCTTTGCTTGCATCGCAGCAGCTAGAGTCCGTCATCATCAGCTGACACGTGAAAACCGCCTTTTCTAGACAACTGGAATTGCTGTAACAGCCTACTTTGCAATGAGCTTTTTTGGAAGCCAGCTGAAATGCAGAAGTCACCGACCTGTAAAGAGGAGGTAGAAACATTCAGGATCAAAGCACTGGGGGTTTTTGTTTGCTTTCTGGGTTAGGGTTGGGGGTTTCTTTGGGTTTTTGCTTTGTTTTGCTTTGTCGTTTAGCAGCACAGTGATAGTGGGATCTGTCTGGCATTGTTAATTGAAAGCAAAAGAGTGGGCAAAGTACTGAAAGGTCCCAAGTGCCCGGGGGGATTTGGAGTGTGCGGCAGTCTCGGCAGAGTTGCATGTTCACGTGTGCCCATCGATTTTACTCAAGGAACTCTTCACCTTTCCCACCCAGAACTCAGTTTGTTAGCACTGGGCATGGTGCAAGTTCTGATATCAGGGAGTCAGAAGTATCGGTACCTCCAACATTACAGCCTGAGAGATCATCTGCCCGCAAGCACAGCATCGACTTCAGCGCAAGCATGAGCTGCACATCCAGCATTTCAATGAAAGAAGCCAGCCATCAGGCGGTGGCTTGCTCATACCTTTCTCCCCCTTTCCTTCACACATGTATTTGCCAAAACCAACCAAACATGAAGGTAGCTTGGGGTTGACTGTGTCTGGGCTTGGTTTTCTGGTCAAATTTGCCAGAACAAAGCCAACATGAACGCAAGATTGTCTCCTCCTCCCTCGTGGAGGCAGGGCATGGGGCAAACACCCCATGATAGGGGAATCAAAACCCTTCTCATCTTCATTGCCTGTGTGTGCCGGCACACCTGCACGTGCCTATTGCAGCACTTGGAGAGCAAAAGGTTTCGCTCCAAGTCCAAGATGAAAGTTTCGTTTCAGTTCCCCACTATATTCCTCCTATTCTCAGTTTCTGCCTCCAAAGTGAAACTCTGACATTTCATTTCTGACTCTTTCTTTTGTGCTGGTGGTGCATGCTCAGTAGTTAAACCCCATACCCCAGTAAGGGCTTTGGCTGCCCTCCAGGACCAAATAGTAAAAGATGCACTTTTTAGGAAACTACCGTACACAACAGATGCATTACTACAATAGTGCGGCACAAGCACCAAGCTATGTGTATGCCCCACGATCCTTGATTTTGGTCTCACCGCTAATGAATTCCCAGCAAATTTACCATAAATAGATAAAATCCCTAAGAAACCAGAGCTACCACCGATAGCCCAGAAGAGGTGCGGGAAGGACTCGGGCAACGTGTTTCAGCAGCTCAACAGAAATAAACTTATATAGTAAGTCACTCTTGGGACACTTGTAAAGGGAAGGCTGAAGGAAGGCAGAAAGAGATAATTTTGTAATACTTGGTGTGAATCTCCAAAATAAAGAGCTTTAGGGATATTCCTTTGAAATAGAAAACAATCATTCACTCCAGCTGTGTTCACATCCTTTTTGCCTTCCAGGGTTAATCTGCTGAAAAGCTTTTAGCTAAGATTAATATATATCCAGCTGTCTCTGGACTTTTTTATCCAAAAATTAACACACACCAAACAAACAACTATTGGCAATAACATATCAGCAAAAAAAGGAACATTTCAATTCGGACACAATTCCCACAACATTGCCTTTAATTCTGGAAGAATAAAGTGAATTGAATTTGTTTTCCAAAGGAAAAAAACAAAGGGGGGGTGAAAAAAGGTACTCTGTTAATTTATAGCATTGCTTAGAACACAAGTAGATTAAAGGGATTAATAGCTGGAAGCTTCAAGTTGCCGATCGCCTGCGTGGTACGGGTAGTGATAATGTCAGCATGGTAAGTGATGCTACCAATGACATCAATGGTTTCACCTCATACCAGCAAACCCCTTAAAACCTTTTGCAGAAAAATACACCCTTCACTAAGCTCTGTTGAATCATTGGGCTTGCATTTCTGATGAGTGAGTCCTGAGGCAGGGCTAAAATTTCTTTCGACCTTGCCGGTTCTTTTAAGCTCCCACACGACTGAGAGACACCGTGCCACATGCTCGTCTTTGGCCCTGCCACCCCATGCACCTCATCCCTCTGAGGACACCCTCGCCCCTGGCTTCCTCCCAAGGGGCTGCGACAGTGGGACGTGGTGTGGTGCGGCAGAGCAAACCCGCCCGATTCAGCCTCTGCCCTCCTTGCCCCGGCTGATCCCTGTGCCCCTGGGGAAGGAGGTTTATTGAGCAAGTGCTTGCCCCCCACGTAGCACAGGGTTCCCTCCCCAGCACCTGGCTTGGCAGCTCACCCTGCCCTGGCATCTCTGTACTACCTCACAAGAGGTGGCGGGGAAGATGCTTCAGCATATCTGAATTAACTCATCAGTTTGCCAAAGCAAGCCAAGCCTTTGGTTAGATGTATTTTATCCTTCAGGCAACTGGGGCGGGGAGGTCAAGCTGTCAAACAGGCATTGCTCACAGCCCCAGAGATGTGGGGTGGGACCTTGGGCTGGGCTTCTCTGTCCCAAACTGCTCAGCATGGGTTTGGCATGTTGGCAATGGGGCATCCCCCCAGTGTCATCGTGCCAGGCCTTCTACTCTCAAACAGAAAATGGGAACAGGCAAAGCACGGCTCCACCACAGCTGGCTCCGGCATCAAAGTTTCACTTGCAAGACCTGACAGGCAGCTGGAGGAAACATGGTGGATCTGGGGATCCCGACATGCTGCCCACTGCCAAAACAAGCCACCCACCTCCAGTGCACAGAGGAGACATGCCATCACAGCAGTCCTGGCCAGGGGGCCCCACACGTAAGGACAAACAGCGTCAAGCGGCCACCCCTCTGCCAACAGAGCCCCATGGAGCTGGGGACCCCAGCAGCCCTGATGCAGCAGCAGGGCATGCAGCTGCCTGC
>NW_008825614.1:720641-732162 GCF_000699105.1 Pygoscelis adeliae
CCGGCGGCAGCGCGGGGCCCCCGAGCTGCCTGCAGCCATGTGCAGTGGGCTTCCTCACGGCTGCTGAGGTGCCGCCTCTGCCCTGGGTGGTTTGGTGTTGAACCAGGGGACTAGACAATCTAAACAACTTGCCAAAATCCCACAGCAACTTAAAGAAAAAAAAAAAATTAACTTGATCCCCATGGTATGCTTCAGCAAGGCCATCTGCTAAAGCATATAAAGCAGTAACAGTAAACATGGTTTATATCCCAATAACAGACTGAGATGAAAAGTGAGGTTCTGGTGGCACTCTCTTTTGTCTGTGGGTGTCATAGACAAGGAGCCCCACCATGAGCTCCAAGGAACAAGACACAGCTGGTTTCTATCCCTTGAGCTGCACTGGAGGAAGGGGCCCTTGTAGAAGGTTAAAGACAAAAGTCTAGAACAAAAAAGCCTAACTAGTTTGGCAAAAAAAATTATTCACCAAAACACCACAAAACAAAAACCAAACATACAAATGCACGTATCAAAGCTGAAAAGTTAAGGACGAACATCCTTAACCAGAACAGAGAGAAAAAAAACAACCAAGATGGCACCAACAAGCATACTTTGATCTGGTCTTGACATGCCATTTTTTAAGGCACCTTTCTAGGCCTTACTGGATTCCTTGATACATTGCCAAATATAACCTGGGTGGTTAAACTCACTATTTTTTACTTCTAAACTTTCATTTACGTACTCACCATATGGAATTTTTTTCAGTGCAAAAAAAGTTGCTGTCATTTCATAGTACACAGCTAGACACTGCTAACTGTAAGTATCACCCTTCCTTACCAGAAAGAAATAATATACTTTTTAAAGCAGAGTTACTGTACCTCCACATTTAATTAACCACCAACAACTTTTTGATTTACAATAGTCACAATCTCGGCATAAGCCCTGTGATAAAATGTATTTTTCTTTTTGAGATTATGAGGAACCTGTTTCCAACTCTATGGAAAAAATGTAAACAGAGGCAAGGATAACTTTCCAGAAGAGCACCACAGAATAGCAGAGAAAATCTGCGGTGTGGTGGGAGGTTAAATGAAGGCTGTGCAGAAACGCTGGCCTGCCCAAGAAGTATGGATAAGGTTAAGTCCATGGACCAAAGAGAAGTCCATTGACCAAAGAGCACTGCTACCAGATCATGATATCCATGTGTAGGCGGGTACACACAGGAGGTGGCCAGAATCCAGACATTTCTCCACTGACAGTTTTTTCAGTGGAAAATGCTGCTTCAATTCTACCAAAATTAGAAGAAAACGGAGTGAAACAATCTCATGAAAATGAAGTTGTTTGTGCATCTTATTCTATCACAAATGTTTCAGAAAGATGTATTCCAAAATGGATTTAAAAAAAAAAACACAATCTTTCAAGCCATATGTACTATATTACATTTTCTTCTAAAGTTTAAAATGGAAATAAAAAGGATTCTTGCACACAGTCTCTGCAAATGCTTAACTTGGAGTGAGGAGGGGGAGCTCTCCCCCAAATCTCAACTTTTTTGCGGAGTGAAACAATCTCTTCTCTCATTAACACTACTAGATATATACCTTTAGATACTACACAACTCCTTCTCTGCTGAGTCACAGAAAACGCATATCTGTTACAGCTAAAGGGGAGTTTAATTGGAGCTGAAGAAGTTCATGCTTTCAGGTTGTGAGTTCTCCCTCTCAGTAACTAGCACATGAACCAGGATGGACTGACACTTTCCATCACCTTGCTTTTGTGGGGTCGTAAAAAGATCAGCCTTAAATGTTATAACATACACCACTTTTGTTTATTAATTTTTTTTCTTAAATAATGAGGGAAAGATTTTCCAACATCAACTTACTAGGAAAATTCTTCAGGAAGATCAAAAACTTCTGAAGAGGTTGAAGTGCTGACAAGGAATGGGAAATTCAAACATCACAGAAGTTTTTGAATTAATTCCTCTACCATGTGTAAAAACAATTATCAGAGAAATCTTGAAACATGAATTTGTTTACTTGGTTTTTCAGGCCTGATGGAGTTTCCCTGGAGGGCAACTGTGAGAGCACAAGGCTAACTGCATCCAAACCAGCCTCCCCTAAGGAAGTATTAAAAAATGCTACATAAAGAGAGAAACACATTCCCAAGTGTGCCAGGACACTGCAATATCCAAGCACCTCAATGGACTGCTAACCGTACTATAGCTAAGTTATAACAAACATGTTTTAGGCTGTACCGAAAAATCCAATTAAAAAAAAAAAAAGCAATCACAGAGTGCAAGACCTTAAAATGGGAACGTCTTGGACAAAATAACATGTCAACGAAGCTAAAACTAGTAATGACATGATATGAGGTGGTTGAAAAAAGGCTGAGATATCGGTGCTATTCCTGGATCACCGTTACAATACCACTTCTACCTCCTCCTTTTCTGCTTATTAGTAGTTGCTGCTGCTTTTGCCTGAGAGTGCAGTAATTCAGCCATATATCAAAGACACGTATACATAAAACTGGAAGGTTTAGTATGGGTTAAATCATCTTCTTTGTCTTCTTAACAATGTCAAAGTCTGGGTTGTATCAGTAGACCACTGAGAAAAGGAGGATTCCCGATCTTCTAGCCTTCCTCGAGACACTGCTCCCAAATCTGTCGAGGCTCTTCTGCAGCATCCTCTGAAGTGCTGTAAAATTTGTCCTCAGGAAGTATCACAGGCTGATGCTGTCTTCATCTTTTCCTACTTCCAGAGAGCCGAGGCTACCCCAAAGCAGCGGGGTTTCCATTTCAGCATCCCCCCTGCAACTGGCCTACTCCTCACAACATCTTCTACCAATTTCATCTTGGCAGGTTTTCTGCAGGAAAGCAGACTGCAAGAAGCAGTCTTCTCGTAAAATATAAAAAAAAAATTTAAAAAACTAGTCAGGGTCCTCTGAGTTGAAACTAGATACTCCTCAACTATTTTTCTTTGCAAGTAAAACTCAATGGCTAGCTCCTCTGAAAAGCCAGAGCACACAGTGTGCCAACGTCAAGGTATCGCTGAAAAATTCAGCCACTGCTGTTTCTCAGTGTTGGGTGCGGACCCTTTCCAAGCACATGCAGCCTCATGGCAACGCGCACACCCAGCTGAGGCTTCAGCAACTGCACAGGTCAAAATAACCAAAATAAACCCCAGAAAATTCAATGTGTGCTGCATGAAATGCTTTCCTTTTCTTCAAGGGAAGCTGCATTTAACAGACTTTCTGCTTTATTTTTTATGGCAGCATCTGTTTATTTTATCGGGCTGTTTTCCAGCAACATACAGAGCATTCTGCAGCGCTCGCTTTTTAGTCTGATTTGGTGCTCACAGCAAAAACAACAAATCATGGAAATAAGATGCTGGCGAACAAGCAAACATTTGAGACTGTGCGTGTATGCAAAGCTGGCAGTGTGCGGTGCAGCCATCTCCCCCTTGTCTGCATGTCGCTTGGGCTGTGGCGTCGGCCATGCCATGCTGCACCAGCGCCGCGATCGAGTCCCAGCGCTGGCGGGGACCCAGCTGGCCCCGAGCAGGCTGCACACACACTTGGCAGCACCACAGACCGCAGGGGAAGAGCAGAACCCATGCAGTGCCCCTTACCTTCAGCGATAAACAAGTTTGGCCGGGCCCAATGCTGGGATCTCAGCTGCAGCAGCAGCCGCCATCCTCTGCCTCCCATCATTCATGTCCTCCAAGGGTTTGCTAGTGGCACGGAAGCACACTGAAATCACTTGGGTGCGAAGCAGCGCCGCAGATCACTGGGATTTTCAAAACCTTCAAGGGATGCAGAGATGTCAACAGGTGCCCTGCACCCTGCTGCTGCCCAGCATCCTCCACGTGGCCCCAGGGTTTCCGTTTGCCGTGGAGTCACAACCATCGCCTGTGACTTCCCATACCAGATTGCTGACAGTATTAGGAAATGGTCCTCTCTTTCTCTTTCCTATCCACTTTATTTTTCCTTTACTTTTTTTTTATTTACAATCTTTTTTTTCTTTTCCCCTTTATTGCCTTCTTTTCTCAATTGCATAACTGCATCAATATTCAAAGCTTTTTAAGGATTACATTACATGTACAAAGAAAAGTAAGGCATCAGGCTAAAGACATATAAATTAGTATTGTCCTGGAATACCAATAAGCAACACAATACAGATCAGCTGCAGCTTCTAAAACACTTGCCCAAAAAGAATGGATTTGTCCTCTACCAGCGTTAAAGGAGAGTTACATTCCCCCGTTGCGGCCTATTTCCTTTCTTCTGTTTCCACTGTAACACAATCAGACTCCAGCAAGCTTGCGCGCAGGAAGAGCCACAGACAGAGAAACCCTACTTCTGCCCCTCCGTCCCATCCACTGTGCATGCCCGGATTACCTGGAGCATCAATAAACTCTCAGATCATGGATTGCTGTAATAGTATATCTTAATGATAGCTAATGGGTGATTAAATACAGCTCAAAGCTGAACACAATTCTGCCCGTATTTACAACATTTTTAATGCAGACACAGTACACTTTGAAAGCAGCATGTCACCTTTAAATAGCATTTCACTTCTAAAGGAAAAAATACCGAGAACAAAAAACAAACAACAAAAAATCCCCTTCTTACTGCCAGTTTTCCACCAGCTTATCGAAAGCAAAATGGAGGTAAAGAAAGCCAATTCCCTGTACTGAAATACATCTCACGCAGCAGACAAGCAGAGTTCAAGTCTAAATACAGCCAGTCCCAGACCCACAGAAAACAGTGCTGGCAGGAACCTCAGTGGGTCACCTCATCTGTGCCCAGGGCACGAGGCAGGACCAAGCCTGCCCCAACAGCTGCTGAACTGGCCTGACCCGCGCTGACAAACTGCCGGCCAGGGAGAAGCCCCCGTGCCCCCAGGCTGGCTGTTCCTGTGCTCGCCCAGCCCAGCACACACAGCACCGGGGCTTTCTTTCGAGCCTGTGGGACCATTCAGAAAGTCATTTACCACCCACCAGCGCTCCACCTGGGATTAGAAAGGACGGTTAGCTTATTCCTTTTATATACATCATCACTTAGCAGAAAAACTTCACTGCCTTCCTGGGGATACTGCAATCCCACTGCCCGACACTTTGCCACCAAGCAACTGGTTGTGTTTTCACCTGGGATGATAACAGGGCTTGCACAGAAATAAGAGAGGAATGGTCTTCATATATTAACTTTGCCTCTTTACATATTCTCACTAAAGACTTTTTAAACATCACTGAGCAGCCATCAGGCAGGACTCCCTTTTCAAAAAGTGAAATCCTGCCACGTCGCATCTTTCTAAGCCACTCGCGCACTTTAATCCCTCTGCCCCAGTGCAGAGAACGAAACTGCCCAGCAATGTTTATCAGCCTGTCACCAAACATAAATGAAGCATTCAGCGTTGGGGACGGAAGATCTCCCCAGCAGACACCGAGCGATAACACTTGTGCCAGTTCAACTCCTAAATCAATCGAACGGCTGGCAAATGTAATCCCGGGTTGTTTTTTTCCGGAAGTATAAATTCACATTAGAAAGGAGCCTCAATTCAAATGCCATGTTATTTTCAGAAACCAAATTTGTCTTTGCAGATGGCCGGTGGTGTTCGTGCTAGCCTGCTCGGCCCCGGCGCCTGCTCTTCCCATCAGCTCTCTGTTCCCCACGTCCTTATTGCTCTGCGCAGACCTGGCGCACTGCCTATCAATCCTCATTATGGGGCAAGAGAAGCCTTTTGCAAATCATTATTGCAGGGAAAAGAGACAGCCGCGAGGCCGAAATACCTATGAGAAAGGGCAGGTTATGCATCACCTTTCTGAAAGGCACAAAAATAGGAAGTTGGGAATAAGTTACCTGGAAGCTAAGCCTAACATGGACTTTGAAGACAAAAAAAAGTCACCAAGGGCCAAATGCCAGTGAGAAAAGTTTCTCCAAGGCTTCCCACAAGGGCCCTTGGATCACCTCGGGCAGCAAACACCTGGTCACACATTGCTGCTTCCTCGGTGTCGCCCGCAGCTGCAAAGACCGTCAGTATTTTCTTAACATTTTGTTACAACTAATGTTACACAAGATTTCCACCACGGCCACGGGGGTATGACACAGCCGTAGACATGAAGGGCCACATGCAGGATGGAGAAGCTCACATCAGGCACTTCAAAGGGTGATTTCTGCATTTAAATGAGGTAGGGAAACGAAGTCCCTTTGGTACAATGCAAATTAACTGTTATCACTAACAGATCCAAATGGAGATGACCATGACACACCGCCAACCAAGAAAAAAAAAATTCATCTATTTACAGATATTAAGCCACTGCCTGTTAAAAAACCCCCACTCCTTAAAACGTGGCACAAGAAGGCGCAGGCACCCCTCTGTTAAACCTCCTCCCTAGCCCCTGCCATCCTTTTCAATTACTGATTTCGGCAGGCTGACGTGCCACGGTGACTCACAGCCTCACGCAGAGAAAGTCGCTCGGCGTGAGCTGCCCGCAAGGCCGCTGGCAAGCACGAAGCACTCATGTTGCCCAGTCTGCCCATCCCTCCTGTCTGCCTCCCTAACTGAGCGAGCAGCACAGCAAGGTCTCCCTATAAACCCCTCCGGCCAAGGTCAAACGCCATCAGGCGGGAAGGAAAGAAATCCTCTCCAGCCAGGATTTTTGCTGGGTTTGGGGTTAAAAGAAAAGGAAAAGGAAAAAAAAGGGTCTGTCTAAAATTGTAAAAATCAACATGTTCAGTATACTTACATATTCAGCTGGGGAGGATTTGTAGCTCTGTGTCCTGGAATTAGACTTTAGTGAAAAAAAATAGAGAAGGAGCTTTTGCAGCTAAAAGAGGGTATGAGAATCAGCAATGCAAGACCTAATCTTTACCTAGCCACAGACATAAAAAACAGGTAAAAAAATACAGCATCTGTGTATCCCCAACTCTCATCACACTGGCTTGCAAGCTGGGAAGAAATCAGCAGGATGCGTCAGTCACCATAGACTGGAGGCCAGATCTGAACCAGGGATTTAAGGATAACACAACCCCTTATGGACTCCCCAGCCATTGCAAGTGTACGCTATACAGTACATACGTATCTAGACCCTCCTGTCTACACTGGGTAAATATATCACATAAAGGGGAAAAATGCAATAACTACAATGTAATAGTAATATAATGTGGAGCACAACTTATCACCTTGCATAAACAAGGTGATAAGGTTCTGCAGAGGGACCTGGACAGGCTGGATCGATGGGCCGAGGCCAACTGTATGAGATGCAACAAGGCCAAGTGCCGGGTCCTGCCCTTCGGCCACAACAACCCCATGCAGCGCTACAGGCTTGGGGAAGAGTGGCTGGAAAGCTGCCTGGCGGAAAAGGACCTGGGGGTGTTGGTCGACAGCCGGCTGAACATTAGCCGGCAGTGTGCCCAGGCGGCCAAGAAGGCCAATGGCATCCTGGCCTGTATCAGAAATAGTGTGGCCAGCAGGAGTAGGGAAGTGATCGTGCCCCTGTACTCGGCACTGGTGAGGCCGCATCTCAAATACTGTGTTCAGTTTTGTGCCCCTCACTACAAGAAGGACGTTGAGGTGCTGGAGCATGTCCAGAGAAGGGCAACGAAGCTGATGAGGGGTCTGGAGAACAAGTCTGATGAGGAGCGGCTGAGGGAACTGGGGTTGTTTAGCCTGGAGCAAAGGAGGCTGAGGGGAGACCTCATCGCTCTCTACAACTACCTGAAAGGAGGTTGTGGTGAGGTGGGTGTTGGTCTCTTCTCCCAAGTAACAAGTGATAGGACGAGAGGAAATGGCCTCAAGTTGTGCCAGGGGAGGTTTAGATTGGACATGACGAAAAATTTCTTTACTGAAAGAGTGGTTAAACATTGGAACAGGCTGCCCAGGGAAGTGGTTGAGTCACCATCCCTGGAGGGATTTAAAAGACGTGTAGATGAGGCGCTTAGGGACATGGTTTAGTGGGCATGGTGGTGTTGGGTCGACGGTTGGACTCGGTGATCTTAGAGGTCTTTTCCAACCTTAATGATTCTATGATTCTAAGGGCAAGAGGAATTAAAAATTAGGTTAACATAGGATTGATCAGGCTTGAAATCACACCAGTAAAAATTGCTTTTATTAGGAAAAGTTTTTTAGCGGAGACAAGTACTGACAGCCTGTGGCACTCAAACCAAAAAAAGCTAAATCCAGCTGGTCAGGAGATCCAGCTTAAAAATAATTATTTGTAACCTGACAATACTCAGTTCTTCTTAATCTCCTTATCTTCCTGGGTGATTTAGTTAACACTTGGGGTTTTTTGTTGGGTTTTTTTTTTAAACATCCACCTGTGATTATGAGAGATGAAAACTTCTTTTTAATAAATGAAAGCTGAATTTCTCAAGTAGTCACTTGCCTCTAGAGGATGTGATTTCAAAAGGAGGGATGGGGGAGAAAAACTTACTACTGAATCAATTGAGTAAATTTCATGATCAAAATTTCAGGAGTTCATGATAGATTTGTGCCTTTGTGTCTTTCAAGAGATTTGCAAAAATATATCATTACTTTCTACAGTGTGTTACAAAGAGAAGCTTGGAGATTTCTCTGAATGCACATAAATACGCCTAAGCGTTGTGGTGGCTTTGAAATGCAGAGAAGTGCCCTTCCGTCCTTCCCACTGTGTGATCTGAAGGGGAGGAAAAGAAGCATGACTAGAGATGAGAAATTAAAAATTTTTTAAAAAGGGAAAAACAAAACAACACCACCAACAACAAACAGACCAGCAAGCCCAGGCAGGAACGGTCCTTTAAGATCTTCAAAGTCAGAGTGGCCACATGTCAAATGCCATGGCCTGCACAGGGTTTCTCTGTTTTGGATGGTTGCTGAGACACAGGTGCGTGGGACTGTGCTCTCCTCGCACTGCTCTCTGCCAAAGTACTGGAGGACAGGACAGTCATTACCAGTGTGAGCGCTGGTCTGGAGAAATGGGCTAGGGCTCACCCAGAAAGGGAGCTCTTCCAGAAACCCACCAGCTAGCAAAGGGAGAGGCTTGGAAAGGCTTCTGACAGATGGCCATCAAGAAAAGCCCTGAGCCAAGCAGGGTTGATGGGCCTCCCAACTCTTTGTTCTCTCCATGCAGCTGCAAGCTCTTCCCCTTCCTAGAGGGGTAAAATTGGTCTATCTGCTGAATCAGTGTAGAGGAACTGGAGTCTCCATAGCTTTACTCTTTTTGACCTCTGGGTTTCACGAAGAACACATTTAAGTTTTTTGCCCTAAGCTCTAAGTTAAAAGAAACTACACACTGCAGCCTCCAGCCTTCCAGTGCTCCTGAGGGAAAAAAAGGTCACCGAATTCCCCAGTCTTCCCTGGGATTTGCTCCTGAGAGCTTAGAGTTTGCGTATTCGTGTGCCTGCTTTGCACTAGAGCACACCAGACCATAACGAGCCAAGTGGAAGAGGAATGCTCTGCAGATGGTGCCAGATGGATGCCAGACAAACTCTTCATTTTACTGTCCAGCACAACCGCTAAGCTTTTGCATCCCAGTCAAACTTCCAAGGCATCCGACACAAGTAATTTACGAGCTAGAGGGATGTGTCTTTCCAGTGCCAATTCGAGTCTCAAGTTTACTTATTCTCCTCATGTAGCACAACTGGCAGAAGTAACAGAGCAAGATCAAAAGGAAAGGAAACTAGATGAGAAAAGATGAAGTATGAAATAATACTGGTAACAGACAAGCTGCAATTCATGATCAAAGGAATGAATCATGCACCAGCTATATAAATAAAGAAGTACCTTCCCCCATTTCTGAAAGGAAGAATTTGCTGTTTGCCCTCATGTCACACAATCCTTTCAAGTGCAGTTATACTTAGGTAGCTGAAGGGAAAAAAAAGTGACAGAGCACCTCAAATTTTAGTTATTTGCTTTGATCACCTCAAAAAAGGGCTGTCCTGGGATCTCACTGCTTTCCCATCCATGTTGTGTATAATCCACAAAACCAAAATAATCAAACCCCAGAGCATCTTCCATTCCAGCTAAACCAGGAGGGTGTCAAAATGAGGTCTCATGACCATTACCAGCCCAAAGCAAAGGGTCCTCAACAGCCAGAGCAGCACTGGCTGTCCCCAGCTTACATTGCATGCCCCACACATCTGCCCCCCTCACAGGCACGCAATGCCCAGCAGTGCCAGCACCTGTATGTTGACCCTACCCCAGAACTTCATGTCCCTAAATGAAACACAGCACTGCTCAGTCACTTCTGCCCTCCCTCCTGTATCAGCTCTGGTATGGACACACTTACCTGCGAGGCAGCAAAAATCCCGTCTCCATCTCCGCAGCCAGGGAGGGCAGCAGCTTGATGCCACCTAACCCATGGGGCTTCTTGGTCATCTTCATTAAGCTGTAGGCAAGAGGCTCAGAGGGGGCTTGATGACCAAGTGGTGGAAGCGCATGAAGAGAAATGGCTTTCCACCCACCAGGACCTTGAAGCCTGAAAAAGGAGAAGTACCCCAAGCCTCTTGCCCACCAAAAATAGTGACCCCACAATGAGATGGCTGCCACCAGGTCTGGTGCTGATGCTCAGGTGAGCAAAGATCTCCCCACTGGGGTTACTGCTGGTCCCGCAGCACCCATCATGCAGGTCCATCCTGGGGAATGGACTTTGGGGCTCCAGAAAAAATAGAAGGGGAAAAAAAAAAAATCTAAATTTTCACTACCTGAGCAGAAAGAAGACTGATATTTTACAATTCAGATAAAGCAAATCAAAACAAATGTCTAGAAATTTCAAGAGGAATTCTGTGGTGAAATCCTTGCTTTGGTTCAAAGTCTCAAACACCATTCACCTCCCATCTTATTTATGAAGGGTGATACAGTGCACTCCTTTGGGCCACAGGACACTGGGGAACCTGATGGCATTGAGGTGAAATGTAGGCTGTGACAAGCTCAGCGGGACCCCAGTCACCATAAAGACCAGGAAGCAGCAAAGTTTCTGTGACACATCCCAGACCTGGATGAGTAGTTATTTTCCCCCCTTCCCCCTATCCTATGCCAGAAATGGGTCCAGACCCATCTCTCCACTTTAGGAGAGGTTATTGCCAGCAGCAGCACTGGCACTGCCTTCCTCAGCGTGCAGATTTCTTGTGCTCTGACCTTTTGCGTCAGAGTCAGAAAAACATTAAAGGGTTTCCTACCAAAATGGATGGTCTCACAACACGCCTGCACATGGAGATTTTGCACTGAGAAGTGCATCAGCCTGACATCAGCAATAACTAATGGGCATACCACAAAGCTGAGTATTAAAAGGCTTTGTGTTCCCATGGGAAGGACCGAGTTTCGCAAGACCTGGGCTCATACTTCTATGTTTTACCAACAAACCGATGTGCAGAAAACTTGGTTCACCCAACAGAAAAGGCTGCAGGCTTTGGATTCTATTTTGTTTTTCAGTGTCAGCTTTGAAATACATAAAATGTCCTTGCGGAACAGAAATTTCCAAGTAATTTGGTGTTTGCATGCCAAGATTTTTCAGTGCGATCGTTCCTGAACAGAAGGTGAACGTTAGTAAACACATTAAAAGGAAACATGCCAGCATCATTG
>NW_008825614.1:732404-746886 GCF_000699105.1 Pygoscelis adeliae
TGACTTCAGGGGAGCTCTCATCTCCATACAAGCCCCTTGCCAACTATTGTAACACTGATCATTTCAGCATAAATTTTGACTGGACGCCTTTTCATAAATGCTTCATTTATGTACATTAGTCACCTAATAAATAATTGGCAAACAGTAAGTGACTCCTGGCTCTGTGAACCAGCACGATGCTGCTAGGACTAATGAAAGCATTATCCATCAACACACGGTGTTTCACAGAAGAACAGTAGAGGCGTGGATTTACAGCAGTGAGATACAGAAAGTGATGACAGCCGAAAGCAGGGAAGCTGGATGGCAGCTGCAGAAATACGGAGTTTTGTTTGGCTTTGGATGTAAACTGGAGCTGCTCTCAGCCTTACGTTTTCAGCTGACTTGGCTGCAAAGTATTTCAGGGGTATCTGATTCAAATGCTTATGTGGGGCTGCCTCCCCAGACTGTTTCGCTGGCTGTGTGACCAAGAACCATGTTGTCATCCCATCACTTGACAATCTGGACTCAATTTTCTTCCCAAGACACAGACGCACACAAGCTCTGCCATGGGGAGAAGAGGAGGGCCTTTCTGGGGCAAAGACAAACCACATCATGTGCTCCCACATCTCCATGCCACCCAGCTTGCCTTGAATTTTGTCGTGTCCTTCAGGCATGCAGACTGGGTCGGTAACTCCTGTTTGGCTTCGTCCCGCTTCCTCCCACTTTACCCTCCTCACCACTCTTCCCAGTACATCTGTACCTAGGGAGGTTGTTCTGCTCGGGTTTGGGGTTAGTTTCCTAAGGTAGACAGTCTGACTACAGTTACAGCTGTGGGGTAACATTTAGGAAAAATCATTTGATACTTGATAGGATTGAGGGGAAAATAGGGTTCAAACTCAGGCAAGGAGAGGACATTTGTGAGATGGGGCTGGGTTTATGCTGGAGAAAGAAGGACTATGGAGGCAGAGGGAGGGAAATTGTATAAAGAAGAAGAAAAAAAGAAGAAAAAATAGAAACCCCAAATGTTTTTCCCATGTCTGCATGCCAAAGTATGAGGAGCCTAGCTAGGAAGAGGAAGACTCCAGCTTTGGGAGACAGAGATGCCCCCAGAACCTGCTGAAGGATGCAGTCACGGAGGCCTGCTAGGGCCATGCCTGATGGGGATAGGACAGCAGAAGACCCTGGACCACACGGAGTACAACTTCTATCTGAATTTATTTAACAACTCCTGTCTCCTGAAGCTGCAGACTGTGCTGAAAGGAAGCTCAGGTCCAGGGGCTCCCTGCCGCCACAAGGCAGGTTCAAAGAGACCATGTATGTCATGTACCCCAGCTACGTCTTGTCCCGAGGCACACACAAGTTCATATGACTCCCTGTCTCTCCAAAAATACCACACCTTCCCTAGACAGCCGTATTGTGCATTAGCAGACCCAGAAAGGTACAGAAAGTTAACATGAGATGCCAAACAAATTATTCCTAAGTGAGTGCTTTCTCACACATCATCTGCAGGAGAGAAAGGCCAGTCCCAGGGTGAGGTCTGGGTCTGCTCATAGGACAGCGCCTTCCAACACTGAGCGTCCAGATCCAACCCAACCACGCTGCTTTCCAGTGAGTCTCCTCCCCGCAGGCTAACGCCACGTCACAGCTGAATGAGGGCAGCAGTCATCCTCACGCTGCTCGAACAAGGGATTACCATGCTCTGGGAAGTTTTTCCGAAGACCTTTTCAAGCCCACAAGGTACCTTCTTCCACCTTCACGTCACCAGCGGGGCTTTGCGACTAGATGTCATTGGCGAAATAGCACAATATCCCAGCAAGGTGGAGTAGGGTCCTCACTCTGTCCCGAGGCACAACAAAATAAGGAAAGCACAGACCCAAGCTTCTTCCTACTGACTGAAGGATTGTGCCTGATAACCTGGCTCAGGGTTACAAAACAGGGTATTTAGGGGTAGAAACTTCTCTTTCTCCTTTAATAATTAAGGTCAATACTTCATATAACATGTCCTCCTACTAACGAAAATTTTTGAACTAAACATCCTGATTTATTCAAAAGGTTTTTGTTCTTATCTAGGCTTTTTGTTGTCAACCAGTTTTTCTTTAAAACACAGAAGTACCACCAAAAATAAATCTCTAGGGGAAGAAGACCTTCAGTGCTTGATTACCGCAGCCCATCAGTTACAATAGCATTTGCACATTTCAGTGATTCCCTCCCAACTAAATGTGTAAAACATCAATACTGCACATTATTTTAAAAAATTATGCTGGAGACAGCTTTATTTTTCATTCTATTCAACACAAGTTCAATGCGCTTTCTCTAAGAAGCAGCAAAAGAGAATCCTTTGTATTCATGCTCTTGTCTCTTTACCCACTCCCATTAAAAGCCCATGAGTGTCAGTATTAGAGTACCCACTGGTTTTAAGAAAAAAGAAAAGAAAAAAGCCCCAACAGAAAACCCTTACAGCCAACCCTGACAAAAACTAAGCCGCTTTCTGTTGCTGATAACAACCCGAGCAGAGCTGCAGCCTGTCCAGCTGCACCTCTGACCTGTGCACCAAGCTCTGAGGGACTCAAGATGTGTGTCCTGAACTGCCACCTTTTCCCTTAGCTCGGAGTTTGGCAGCATTATAACATTTATAATTCATCAGTTTTATATCTACTTGCCTGCACTAAGAGGTCAGAGATACAAGATTAAAATCCTTGTTGCAAAAGTGAACTTGTCAGAACTTCCTGCACCAAAAAAGCCCAACCTTGATTAATAATTCATCTACCCAAGGAAGGAGCAATATTTGTTTTACAGTGCAAGTTTGGGGGCTGATTTTTATGGCCTGGAATGTCCAAAGGAGTATTCAAAAAATAATGAAATGTAAGTCTGGCAGGCTATTTTTAGAAAACTAAATTATCAAGCTTGAGCATTAAAGCTGAAGCTAGAGCACCGCAGGACTAAGCAGAAAGAAACATAATAATGTCACCATTTTTGAATTTATTAAATATCTGCTCTTTTAAGTAAAATTGTACTTTTGTAATCTCTCCATTTAGAGAAGAGTTTGGGGAAATATTCATGCACACAGTCTGGCAGCTGAATCACCTCCATTTGCTGTGCATCCCATTTGCTTTTTCTGTATTATTCACTACCACAGAGACATGGTGATTTAACATTAATTTAATTTACATATATTAAATGTGCTCAGAGTATTTGCACAGCTTGACTAGAACTATGGGACCAGCTTTCCAAATTCAGCTAACTTCATGGCAAAGCCCACAGGATGCAGTTATTTTGCTAAGCTGGCTGTGGAACATAGTCACCTCTTAACTCCCCAAATTTAACTATTCGTTAAAAGTTAATTACTTCTGTTCTGGGTATCAGCAACAGCTTGACAAGCCTTATGCATTGGCATCTTTATCCTTTCTCAGACCCTTGCTCTGCATCTGTGCCTGCCTCAAAGCCTTTCGGAAAGCCTCTGAGTTGATCAATACAGTTTTCCTTTTGGAAATCATAAAATTTGCCGATACAAAAAAGACGGTCATTGTTTTAAGAGCAGAGGGAATCTGGACCTTCACAATTACCTTTTTGCTCCTTGCGTCAGTCTAAGCCTTGGTTTGCAGTGCTAACTGTTGCAGATAATGGGTTAAAGCATCCTCTTTTGGCCATTATTTAGAAGGATCTTTATTAGATGTGGAAACCTGTTCACAGCTGAATGCATTCCACAACCAGTACAAAAAAAAGCAGTCACTGTGCTAGCTGATGGAAATGTCGGGAATACGGTTTGTTGCTTTTAAATTTGGGAGATGAATTAAGGAGGCCCTAAGCCTTAACCCACAGATCTTGATATGAATTTTCAAAAGGTCTGTGGACCAAGGGTTTAACATACTCATGACAGAGAAGGGGCATCTGCTTTACTGCAGTCACAGCTGCACCAGCATCCCAGATTTGGGGCTCGGCCCTTTTCCAGCAGGAGTTTGTTTCAGTGGCAAGGAGAAGCTTGTACCTGAGATCAGCTGATGAGCTCACCAGGAGCCCAGCAGACGTACTGCAATGAACATGGCGGGTTGTTTGACTCAGTTGGAAAATATCAGAACTGGGAAACTGAAAAAATAGGTTAATGAAACGCATCCACATTTTGAAGTTTTAATGAAGCACGTCATTTTCTTTCCTCAAGTGAAGAGGAAGTGACTTGAAGTGCAATATGAACCAAAACACAATGATGGCTCTACAGTCAACAGCTCACACAATAGTGCAGTACAGTAACACCAATAGTATTCCTCTGCTACCATGAAAATCCTCTAATGCAAAGACTCTCTGTTCTCCTGCACACACAACCCGATGTAGGTAACTCATAAAGGTTTTGTGAAGGGAAATACAGAGGCAGGTGTCTGTGGAAAGAATAGTAAAGAACACTGTAAGCTCAGTGTACAGGAGTACAGAGAACAGAGGAAAACACGGTGTGAGGACATCCAAACGTGAGGCTGGGAAGAACCACTTGGGACCATTTGGGGTGTCTTCTCCAAAAGCCACAAAGAGCCACCAGTGACTGGCAATAAATTTACGTCTTTAGTAAAGGATTAAAATACCCATCTATAAGGAATGGATGTGAAGGAGATTAGGGGATCTCAAGAATGTTACCAGTGTCCTAAGTCTCTGTAATAGTAGGAATATGTAAGATTTAACTCCCAGAACATCCTAGGCTAACCACACTGCATTTTAGTACAGAAAGCCAGAAAGGAATTTGTGTAGTCCTTGCCAGTCTCACCTGAGGAAACTATCTTTTTAGTCTCCAAATGTGGTGATGTTTTTCACTTCGAGTCACTGAGCAAGACATACAAGCACCACTAGCTCCTGGGTTTAGTTATAGCCCAAGGAGAAATAAATAAATTCCTTTTTAGTCTCAGCAAGCAGCCAGTTGAAGCCCTAAAGCATGGGATTAGTACAATATCAATACGATGCAAACAGCAAACCAGTCTCCTTCTAAAGCCCCTTAGAAATACCTATACATGAATCACAAGCTGTATTTTCTATTTACATGATTTTTTTCCTGTTGTGTTATAAAATCCCTTCCATAAATTTATGAAGCTCTAGCTTAGATTTCAGGTCATTGTTCTCAGAGATTTGCAGGGTTCCTCCCCCCTCCCCCCCTGAACTTCATCTCTTGGATGGCTGGAAGCCTTCTTTTACTCTGCAAATTGGTCATCTATGAATTTAAGCAATTCATTTTGTGCCAGTAGTACCCCTTCAATTGTTTCAAGCTCCTCCTTTAATTCAAAGCTCCTCCACATGCAGCATATAGCAATCTTAAAATTACAGAAGGGTAGTGGCCAGCCTCTTTCACCTCTCACCATAGATGTGTACAGTAAAGAAAGCTGGAACAAGCAGCAGAATCCCAAGTAGGCTACAGCCATTCCCTAAACCAAAGCACATCCAAACCAGCTCAGTCAGGGGGATCAAAACAAAGTGCTACGGGTACAACAAGAAGCAAACACAACTATCAACTTGTGTATGACTTGTTGACTGGCCACTGCAAATAACAGAAATTTAACTAATAACCCACTAATAGTCAAAAGCGTTAATAGTCAGCTGCAAATGTTAAAAAAACTGATGAAATTCATATAACATGCTGGAGAAATACTTGACTTGTAAAAAGTGCTGAACCCATCTGCTGTGTCTGACCTAAGCTTTGTGCACACTGGACAAATTTAAACAGAAGAAGCACAAGTCAGAGCCTCTGAGGGCAGCATCACCATCCCAAGACTGAAGGGGATTTTTCTGTCAGACCACCCGTGTCCCCTTTCCTAGAGAGACTGCTCAATCTGCCGGAGATCAGGCTGCAGTCTTAAGTAAATGATTAAACCATCTCATTGTTTATGAACTCTGACCTAACATGTACTCAACAAAGCCATTCCATTGCCTTACCTGAAAATTTACATAATAAGTTTGCTGTTCATCTGTGATGACTTAAACAGCTTTTCACCACTTTTGGTGCTCATGCTGTATTTGAATGTCTCAGTAGTACATCTTACAACCTTTTGCAGTATGCCTTTGGCCAAGCCAAATAAAAAATGGCTTTTGATGGCCTAAGACAGAAACCTTGTTCCCTGTTCACCATAGTGTTTTTCCTTCGCACTTGTCCCAGTTCAAGTGCACTTTTCTGGAACGTGAGCACCTGGGACTAAACACATGATGCCAAATGAGGCTTCAAGGCCATTGTTGTGGGTTAACTCCAGTAGGCAGCTCAGCACCACGCAGTCGCTCACTCCTCCCGCAGCGGGATGGGGAAGAGAATTAGAAGGGTAAAAGTGAGAAAAGTCATGGGCTGAGATAAAGACAGTTTAATAAGTTTAAATAAATAAATAAATAAATATACAACGAAGAACAAAACCAAGAAAACCAAGCGATACAAAAATCCCCTAATTGCTCACTACCAGCCGACCGATGCCCAGCCAGTCCCCGAGCAACAGCAGCCCTGGCAACATCCCCCCTAGTTTTTATTGCTGAGTATGACATCATATGGTATGGGGTGTCCCTTTGATCAGTTGGGGTCAGCTGTCCCAGCTGTGTCCCCTCCCCATTTCTTGTGCACCCCCAGCCTACTCGCTGGTGGGGTGGGGTGAGAAGCAGAAAAGGCCTTGACACTGTGCAAACACTGCTCAGCAGTAGCTAAAACATCTTTGCGTTATCAACACTGTTTTCATCACAAATCCAAAACATGGCACCATACAAGCTACTATGAAGAAAATTAACTCTATCCCAGCCAAAACCAGCACAGCCCTGAAGAAGATGACTAATATTTCCCTGTTCCCTGGATCTTTTTTTAGTAGAATCAGCTACGTCAGCCTCTGGTTAACCTCTCGTCTCCCACTGATGTGTCATCCCCCACTTTAGAACTAAAAATCTTGTTATTGATTCCTAAGTGTTATTCCTCCCACCTCTCCCACTTCATTAAAACATCACCCAGTTCTTCAGGACTACCATCAGACTTCATCTCATCTGAAAATTTATGGGTCACCCATATTTGCTAAGAAATACGTTGAGCTGGAACTAACCACTCACCATCCTAATAATCATCTTTTAAAATTAAACAAGAGCTTCATAAAGCAAACAAGAAACCAACCTCTTCGGTGGTGAATAAGTATCACAGAAGCTTAACATTTTATAAGCACCTTCTTTTGGCTAGCTTAGGATGCAAGCTTTTTTAGGTTGTGACCTTCCCTCCTGCAGAAAATCCTATACCCTCAGGGTTACAGAACCTGTTACTGCTAGTTGTGCACTGCTCCTATGCCTCGGAGCAGCTTTACAAGGGGAGACAAGGAGATGAGTTCAGCTCTTCTAGCTCATTTTAGGATGGGGGTATGCGCACAAAAGATGAAGAATGGCACGTATTAAAAGAAAATCATGAGAGTGAGTGAGAAAGCAACAGAGTCAGCAGATGAACCACCAACAGGATTTGCTAATTAGCCATCAGCTGCCATGAAGGTAAGTGGAGAGGAAGCGCGCTGCCCCTTAGCTGTCACCGTTGCCTCATCAGGGCTCACTTCTCCCGAAATTATTTTCTTCCTATCCTCTCCATTGAAAGGCAGAGTCCTCAGGGACAAACTGATCAGGAGCAGCAAACCACAAAGCTCGCCAGCCAGGCGAGCCTGGCACCGAAGCGTTGACAGCTCGGAGACGATGTCTCCGTGCAAGGTTTTGCATTCCAGAGTGGAGATGAGCTAGATTTTGTGTTAGCTCCATGGGTACCATCCTTCAATCGAGACAGACTGAAAGCTGGCACAGCTTCACGTTCGCTGAGGCTTTGCTGTACAGCCCTTGTCTTCTTTTGTCTGAACTCGAGCTGGATATGCAGAAGAAACCACAAATGAGAAATCTTCTGTTTATTAAACTGTGTATAAAATTACTATGTCACATGGGTGCCATCTGTGTTAGCAGCAGTGGGTATTAAAAGCAAACGGTGGAGGAATGAAATTCATGTTGCTCTATAATGGCAGGTTGTGCTAAAGAATACTCCATGGTAAAGGTGTTACTTGAAAAGTGATTTGAAAATCTCGTGCTAAGGCAGTTGGCAAAACTTTATTTAAGTACCAATTAAAAATTAGGAAATGAAATCCTGATTTAAGAAATACTTATAACATTTTTTCATCCATATTTTCCACTGAGCCCATACCTGGGCTGAAGAGCACTCTTGTATATTGAAATTAGTATCTAAAAGCAATGCTCTCAGGGATTTTCCTATAAGCATTTTTTTAGGTCTGAGTTACCACTCCTTTTTTTTTTTTAAAGTAAAATAGATCTAATTTCCCATTCACAGAGCCCATCTCTGCTTGATTTGCAGTCCAGATTTTGCAGTATTGTGCTAATTCATGAAAAGCAGACAGATAAACCAGCTAGAAACAAAAGGAAAACAGCTGGATTTTTTTTCACTGTGTAAGGAGAAGGAAATACAAGGAATTAATGAACAGAAGAAATAGGAAAGGAAGGGCAGAGAGAGAGAGAAAAAAAGAGATTTCCACCACCACCACTTTTAAATGGCTGTTAACAGCCCCTCCCTTCTATCCAAAAACACTTGCTTACTGCAAAGAGACCCCTGACTCCCACAGGACATTAACTGTGTAAAGATGGGACATTAAGACATGTAAAGTCACCCTCTTTATCTCTGACTGCATGGATCCAAATAGTCTCCATGCCCACTCCCTTCCTAGGCTGCGGGGCTGCAGCTCAGGGTCTTAGACACCCAGACCAGAGCTCTGGCTTTCTGGCAACCCTCTTCTTTGCCCCCTCTCCCCCTCACATCTGGGGAGGCAGATTCACACCAGAGCCCTGTGGATTGCCACTCAATCCCTTTTAGAAAGAGGGTCTTTAAAAAATAATTTGATAACCACCACTTTTACTCCTGCAAGCAGGAGAGCACTGCAGGTCGTTTTTTTTTTTTTTAAACAAATATAGATTCAGTTTTCCACAAAGCAATCTTAATCTTCTGCCTCACTTGAGTGTGTGCACAGAACAAAAAGCCCTCCCTGATTTCTCTCTTTACAGCTTTCTTCTACTGACAACATGACAATCTGCTACCTGTTTGGTCAGGAAAACACCTGATTTTACAAAACAGCTCTTTTCTGTCCATCCTGTGCAGCTGGGAGTCTTCCAGGCCTCATCCCCATCCCTCTAGCTGGAAGTCAGCCCAAGAAAATCAACAGACCCCCAGCAGAAAACGCTAGTCTTCTGCAGATGGCTCTTCCTGGCCAAAACACACCATGCAAAGGAGTGCAGCGCTTTGACTGCCCGAGCTGCCTTTTCTAACTGGTAACAACACATCAAGCAGAAGCGGTGCTTTGGGGATGGAGCTAGAGGAACTGGTGCTTCCCTCTTGCCTCCCTTCAGGTTTACAAGAAATGGTGCTACTGCCTTCCCAGGCACTACATTGGGAACATCCACCCCACCTTGGGCTGTGCAGGTGCAAACATTTCTTGCACCCCAACTGGCATCAAATCCCTGCTGCAGAAAGATGTTTTAAATCAACAAAAAGGCTGAAATACCAAAGAACAGTCATCAGACAGTATGAATAATCCTGTAAGGCAGAGGGGCTCAGCCATCAAAATGGAATTCAGCTTGGCACAGGCAGATCCCAAATCTGTCACAGGAGTAACTGAAGAATGCAGAAGTGAGGAAAACCAGTTTTGGCATTTGTTTTTCTTAATTTGGACATGTTTTAAATTTAAAACGGGAAGGGCATGTTATCGTAATGAGAATGGGTAATATACGTTGTTTTCTATAAAAATAGGCCGAAGTTACATCACCATTAACACAATAACACCATTAAAAATTTCCATGAAAGCACAGAAATGCATTAAAACTTAGGTAAAGCAATCTGGTCAGACCATCTTTTTGCAGAATTTACCCCATGGACCTTTTACCTTAAGTCAAATAATCAGTTTTTACAAACTACAAACACTTTCACTACCTTTTTGAAGTAAAGATTTTTCAAATTAAGTCTTGGGTGGGTGGCAGCAGGAAAGGACAGTCCATCTATTTTTTTAATTAAAGTTAGCATTTCTCTTGGTGTTTCAGTCTCTCAGTGACAGAACTGAAACACAAGTGTCTGTGGGGAGCCCCAGAAACAGCTGAAATTAGACCCAAATTGTTACTCTTTAGGAAGTGGCTCATGACAACCTTAGCACTTTCTTACCCCTTCTTCTTTGCAGATGCCCAACCTTCAGTAAAACACAACTGCCTGCTGTGCCAAATAAACCAGGGCCGTGCTGTGCACAAGAAGATTGAACAGAAAATAAACCGCCCTCAGATCACCAACCTAGGATGCTATCTGACCTCTCTTCAGCTGTATCTTTCCGAGATGTTACTCTTGCATGCCTATCCCAGTAAAGTAAGCAAGCAGAGATCTCCTCTTTTACAAAATATGCTGGCTTAGAAGCTGCAAAAATTCCTGTTTGGCAGAGCTTGGGCTAGAAACCTGCCCTTTAAAAAGGCAGCCTTAGGTATTTGCTTGCACAATCTGCCTGACTGCATGTGCCAAATCTCTGGCATTTATTGAAAAAACCCCAGAGATTATTGTTACTATCAAACTGTTGTTACTATCAAATAGCAGCAGACATCATCACGGGTGCCTGGTGCCACTCACATTCACCTTGTCTCATTTTCTCCCAGAGGAACTCAGAATGTTGTGCCAGGGGTTGGAAAGCACAGACTTAGAGGAGCAGGGTTCCAAGAACTTAATGGAAAACATTTGCAACTGAGATAAAATAAGTGTACCCTTTAATATTAGCTGTTCAGAGAGAGATTGCTTAAGCCAGAAAAGCTGAGCAGAAGGAAGGGAAGGGGTAGAATCGTATCTTTAAAGAAGATACGCCTTTGATTTTAGTGTGGAAGAAGTTACAGAAGAAAACTGACACCTTGTTGGTAAGACACAAACGGTCTAAATTATGCAAAGGTTCATCTTGCCTTATTAAAAAGGGATCCATTCTTTCCTGCAAAAAATACTGGGAAAGAGGAATCTGAAAGGCTGCACTGCTGTGGCAGAAAGCAAAAAGCTAGACCAAGGCTACAACTGAAGGCACTGAGAAGAAGCCTGCAGGCTGGTGTAATGAAGCTTCTGCAAAGGGAAAAGTTGAATTTTACTTTAATCACTGTTACACCATCTTCTCCCAAGGAAAAAAAAATTGCACATATTTGCATCCCCGCTTGATAGTGATCCATTCAGCCCACACACCCTCTCTGAAGGCCAGCAGGCTGCAAAATCCCATTTTTAGTTTTACAGACATGTGTCGTATTTCAGCTAGTCTAATCACACAAGTGTTCAGACACGCCCAGGCGGACAATTCAAGAGTGGTTGTTTCTGCCAGTGCTGTTGCAGCAGGGCAGGGAGGACGTCAGAAACATATTGGCATTCACATCTCTGGAGATGGGGCCTGGACCATCCTTCTGGGAAAAAGGAGTACGTGAATGGCGATAAGGAAAAGACTATTGCACCTTAACAGCAAGGTCCCAGGCAGGTGCTGCCAGGAAAGGGCTTCAGGCTGCAAATCTTTGTGAGGCTCGGCCGACCAGTGCCCCGGGAATTTAACTCTGGGAGGGCAATAGGATTTAAAGGATATCCCTGTGCTCAGCACTGTTTTGCCACCTAAGTGCAATGGATTTGGTGAATTTTGAGACAACTCACATGTCCTTCTGCACTGCCAGGTGCCCGCCTGGGGGTTTGAATGTCCTATGGAAGCTAAATGCCCAAGAGCTACACCGAGGTACCAGTACTCTGGGCGTTGTTAATTCCCCCTTTTTTCCCATGAAGGGTGGCATTCAGTTACTGAAACATCCTGCGTCATTCCAGGTACCATGGGATGCCCCATCTAGTCTGCACTTGCCATCCTTCCAAAAAGAGATGTCTCTCCTAAATCCCATCACCTTTGTTGTATTTGCCATCAGGGTCCAAATGTCTCAGATTATAATAAAGACATCACGAGTGGCACCAGGACCCTGGGTCTAGGCAATCAAATCCCACCTTAGGTATCCTACCCAAATAATCACTTGGGTAGTTTGTGGCAGAACTAATACTTTGACCACAATATTTTTCCTCTACTTTTACCTAATCGTCTTGCTACCATTCAGGGTTCACTTGGGCCCATGGATGCACTTCAGGATGTTCTTTCTGGCACAGGCAGCAAGAGCCACTTTCAAGCTCAGGAAGAATAAAGGCCAGTAAGACATTGCTCTTCTCCAGGTAAGTTTATATAAATATTCAGTGAATAAATTCTGAAATCTAGAGGATATTCTTTCACAAATAAAGAGTAATTGCCATGAATGCAAACAGATGAAACAACACAAGTGGTTTTAGCTGGAGATGGTTGGGAAAACTCACTACAAGCCTTTCAGGCCAAAGTTTTCAAAGCTGACGATGCATATTAGAGCTCAGTTATTGTTATTTAGCAGGCTTTGCTTGTCTTCTGGTCTTGCAATGATCATAACCAGATTTAATTTCCCCAATTCAATGACACTAATATATGCAGTAATGTCTGGATGTCTTATTCTTGCCAAGTTTTGAGCATCCTCTTCTTCTACAGACTAAAAGAAATTTGAGGTTTCATTACCTTGATGGATTGATCTCATGAAGTTTCTTTTAAGTCTTTCAGGCCTCAGATAAAATGGCAAAGTGATTCTTGTTGCTCAGAATCAGTCACACCAGATCATGGAATACAGGTGACACAAAGAGTGCACCGACACTTCAAATCTCACCTGGGAAAACAGCAGTTCAGGGTTTTCCACAGCATGAGAAAGAGAAATATGAGATCCTGTCAAGGAGGTTTACAGTTTCAGAAGTTAGAAAGGGTGCTCTCTATCCTATCCTGGGATCCATTCCTTAAAACCCTCTTGCAGAGTTTGTCTATTTTCAAACACCACTGCAATGACAGAACTTAAAGACAAGAGCTTACACATGATCCAAAGAACTTTACTGACCACCACCACCCCCAAAAAAACCCCCCAAAACTCTTAGGTGGTTTCACCTAATTAATTTAGTTAACTTTCCAAAGCTATTGGAGAGCTAAATGTTGTTTATCTCATAGTTATTCAGAAGGGTTAGATAAAGTTGAGGATTAATTTTAGCAAAGTAACATCAGATGGCTAAGTGCTAGTAGATGTGGAGGAGAGAGTGATGTAGGAGCACTGTGCTGTCATGGAAGGAAAAAAATCACTTCAATAGCTTCTCTCCATTTATAATTCCTATAATTATATTATCTCATAAGGAAAATAACCTCCAGGATGCCTGAGTCAAAGATAGTTCTGTTCAACCACAGCTTTCTCAGATCAGTTTTATCAAGTAAAATATTTTCCAGACGTATTTTGTCCTATTGTTCCCCATCCTCAGGCAGAAAAGGTCACCAACCTACAAGTTCAATGCAGCTGTAGCGACAGCAGTTAGATCGGGGACTTTATTCACAAACAAGTAGTACATTGTTTAGTACAAAATTAATCTGCTGGAGGTTTGAGCACTGACACTCAGGAGATTATTACACAGCTAAGCACCACTTCATAAGCTCTCCTATTCCGCATAACCCCATTCAACAACAGCCCCAGCATGGGAGGCTGAGGCCGAGTAGCTAAACAGCACTAAAACACGTGTCCCTGCAGAGTGACTGTGGGGAGTGAAGCATGGCAACATGTTTCCTGGAACAGACCAGAATGAGAACAACCTGCAGGTATTGTCTGGTGGGCAAGCAACACCAAATGGTCGATGGGGGTCCAAGAATTATCTTCCTCAGCTTTGTTTCTTAAGCCTTCAGGGACAGCCATCCCTTGTGAATGGCAACAAAAGATTTTTGTCTTGCTTTCAAAATTAGACCTTCCCTGTGATAGGGTCTGGATTTTATCACACCGCTCCACATGGCCACCTTATCTCCTACAGAAGTGGCCAGATCTTCAGATGTCCCACCTGGACCGAGCACTTCATGCCTGTCTGGCCAGGGTGGCCCTCTCAGTGTTCCTCTGTGCTGAGGAGCAGCATTTTTTTAGCATCTATCTGGTGAACCTGGAGAAAACCTTTTTCCTTCTAGATTACACAGCAGTTCTGTGAAGTGAGGCAGCACTAGGGCTGTCACCCAACTCCAAACCAAACAAATGGATGAGTGTTTCCTGAGGACCACAGACCACAGATAAGCTTAATCCAGTTTGTCACTCCCTCAAGCTTTCCCAAACACTGTGGGTTTGCAATAGCCTTTTATCCTTTCTTTAAGTTTCTCAATAGAAAATTGCTTTTCTTTCTTCATAGGGCTCTTCTCGGCAAACTCAGCCTTTATGTTAGTGCTCCTTACTGTAGGGCTCAGCTACTCAATTCCCTTTCCTTTCTCCTGTCTTGGCTCTCCAGGTAGTGGCAGTTCCTGCAGCTTATTATGGCCACTAGACAAATGGGTAAACTTTTCATGCAGAAATTTTTCTTTTCTAGTGAAAGTAAGCACTCTTTTACCCAAGTGTGCTGGATGTATTTCAATTCTTTTTAAAGATACATGCTTTGGTATAG
>NW_008825614.1:746918-753293 GCF_000699105.1 Pygoscelis adeliae
ATCAATAAACAAAATAAATAAACCATAAAGGCATCTTTTCCAGAGTCAAAGGGATGAAGAGGAAATGGTACTGAGGAGGCCACAAGGTTATTTGTGCACTCAGGATTCATCAGTCTACCAGCATTCCTAAAACATGCACCAAAATTTTGGAACATTTTATCGCAGGATGCAGAGGTCGGGCACATTGCTCAAAGCCTCAGCTCCTGGAATCATAGGAGTGCACTGAAATTTTAATATCTTAGAAAGAAAGAAAGAAGAAAAAAAATAAAAAGTAGTTTCCAGCCCTGGTTGCTGGGAAAACAACATACATTAAAATATGCTCTGAGAAAACATGAAACATAAGTGTAGAGCTCAGAAGGAAAAAAACACAGGAGTTATGCTTCCCAAATAAGGCTTTTTAGCCAACTAGTGTACATCAGCATCATACAACTAATTTTTTGTGTGAGAATAGCAGTGTAATGCAATTAGCATTAATTTGGAGAGGAGTAAGGAAACGGCTCACCATCACCACGTATAAAGGACGAAGCACACATACAGGCAGAGTCTCTGGCTGTAAGTAGTCCAGTCACAAGTGTGAGATGCAGGGTAGCATGGCTAACACTGAAAAGCAAATTTAAGTTGGCTTTGAAGTTAGCTGACTTAAAGTCAGTGCCAATCTGAAGTGGCAAAGGCATTTAGGAGTGGACAACCAAGTCAACTGAATGTGACAGAAGATCACTTGGATGAAAGTACTTTGTATGCAGGGGCTGAAATTAGAAAGCAGGGAGTAAGGCTGTGTAGGTAGAGGTGCTGTCAAGCACCGGGATTCAGTCAGGCACAGGCAGAAAACAGCAGCTGTCACAGTGAAGAGGCATGGGCTATGATCAGGAAAATAAATGGTGCCACCATTTACCTAAGAAAAAGCACCAATGTTAGGGAAAATATGATCCCCACAGTTTTCTGTCTTAATGTTGTTGTTTATATATTACCATTTTTCCAGAATTCCTTTGAATCTGATGGACAAGTCTTAAGAGTAGGGACAAGATCTTCCCAACACCAACTAGAGGAAGAGAAGTATACTTTGAAGTTGTGTTATAGACTGTTTCCCTCAATAACTTATGCAAAGCTTATTGCAAAGGCATCAGCTGAAAATTTGGCCCATGATATTGGATGACGAACAGTTTTCTCTTTTGAATACGTCTTCACATACATATAAGTAACCTTGAAAATCTGTTTATGCTCCCCCAAATTTTTTTTCCCTATATGTTCTATATTTGAACAAATGACTCCCCTCAATTCCTAAACTGTCTCACACAGTGTTTTTTCCAACAATACAAGCCATCAAATGCTTTGACCTTGTCAAATCATAGAAGGCATAGCTAGGCAGGGGTGGAACAGAATCACTTGGATGGGATACCTGCAGCACATCCCAGGATACTACAAAAGTAGAGATGGTTACAAACAAGTACGTGGCATCCTTCCCCCAAGCAGGACATAAACCAAAGTTAACAGGAAAATGGGACTGCAATCTTAATTGGTCCAGATTCTGGGACTCGCTGTATTTGGTCCAGCTCAAAGTCAAAATTAACACCTTCAGTTTAAAAATAAGGCCACTTTAAAAGCCTAATATCTGAAGAAACCTTAGATCTATTAAAAAGTAAAGTTAAATTGAATCACCACTTCAGAAAAAAAGCCAAACAGCCAATTATATTCTAGCTCTGGCATCCTACAAAATATTAGGCCTTAAAAATGTAATTCTAATTATATTAGGCCTTTCTAATCACTCTGCTCTGAAACTTTTAGGATTTAGGATTTCCCAAGTCTAGAAAATTAAGGCTTTTTTCCTTACAAAAACAGAAGGAGCGCCAGCCCCCAGAAAAACATGCAGGATTAATCTCTAACTCCAGCAGCCCATGAGAAACCAGATGCTGAAATCAGGTGGATGCAAGTATAAATGATGCAAAACAGCTTATATTCAAGAGACCCATATGAAAGCTTTCAGGAACAGTCAACATTTCTAAATCCTGGCCTTAGACCAGTGATCACTAAACAAAAGAACAAAAATCCTTCTGGTGCAGGCACTTGTGATAGCTGTATCATTTTTCGGATGAGACAGAAAAATCAAGATCCTGTACTCTTGTGGTTGTTGAAGATGTTTGGCAATCTTTCTAAAACAGGACCATCCAGCTTTCTGCTTTGCCTGTAATTTGACTAGCTCCTCCCTCTGCTGCCCATTGGGAATCACTTCATACGATTTCAGTTTTGAAAGTTACCTTTGCTTCCTGTCCTTATTTTTATGTAGCATTGCAGCGAATCAGCATATATCACATCCGTTTGATGCAAGATATTCAAGTGCAATACATACAGGCTTTAGGATCTTCGGATCGTGTGGAAGAAACATACTGAAAAATGTCATTATATAAGCAAGTTAAACAGCAGATCCAGGCTCATTTCGGCAACAACAAAAAAGGATCCATTTGTTGCATTGCTTTGTTATTGAAGAACACATTTTTCAAAGGGCATCTAAATTTATGCCTCCTAATTATAAGCACAATTACTTGGTACAAACAAGGTATAGTTCAACAGCTAGCTAAATGGCCTGCACACAGAGTTGCTTATAGATGCAGAGTTCAATGCCTCTTTGAAAATGTCAAGGTGCTGCCCTAAAGCTCTAGGGACAAAGCCTCAGCCAGTGTATAGTGTCAGCTCCAAAAAAGAGGCTGTGAGGACTTTTTATTTTCACAACTTAGTATTCACATCAATCACTTCCAATTTAAAACGACAAGTTACAAAATAAAGGCAAGGTTTTACAATGCAATGCTTTCAGTTCAAAACATTCTAATAATACATGGGTAAGGAGGTCCAACTTCCCAACCATGCCCTTTTTCTTAAAATTCAGTATAAAAACTTCAAAAGCTTGAAGAACTGTAGTATCCTTGCTCTGGTCTTACTCTATAGAGCGTAATTTTCCCTGTTCTATTCTTCCTTCCTGAATTGTTAGGGATAGTTTCTTCTATCAGACTTGATAGTATTTCATTGTCTACCCCACAGATCTGGCAACTTGTAACAGCCAAAAACTTAGCCATTCATAAAGGCAGAAATAGAAAAAGAATTAGTGAAAATCCCTTTAAGTCCAAATCCTAGTGAATCATATTTGTATAACAAAATACTAGAAGAAGGTAATTCTCTTTCCGTGCCATCTCATAAATTTCCCTGTCATCCTGTAAAATAATTCTACAACAGAACTACTGTGGTGAGCAAGCCAACAGCTACAACGATGGAAATTAGATGGAATTCAGTCAACCACAAAACACTGATATTATTTAGGCATATGAAAATATGGCTTATCAGAACAGCATGGACAGAGGCTGCTACCCCAGCTTTCCCTAGAAGGAGCTTGATGCTATGAGATCTTAAACATCTTGAGTGCCAGTAACAAGTCAGAAATCAAGAATGCTCTATACCTCCCTCATATGGCTAGGACCTATAATCTTAATTATTCACTAGTGAAAGTGGGACCAGTCAGCCGTACACACTCCAGCCTGCGCTGCAACATGGGCTGCCATTGTAAGCTGCCTCCGGTGTCTAAGGCAGCTCCAGTTTTCTCACACGTGAGAATCGCCAGCAGTAATGTAGAAGGGTGTAGAGTAAAGGTTTAAGCATTTAAGTAAGCATGGGAGCTGTGAAGTGTTAGTTACACAAAACCAACATATCTAAAGATTTTATTTCTAATAGCTGTGCAAAGGGAGTTTGCCAATTAAGAAGCATATCTGCTGAAAGATTTACTGAAGGGAAATATCACTGTTAAGTGATTAGTAGGAGAAAAACTAATAAAATGGATGCTAGAAATGTAAATGCTATTTAATTAAAACAAAGTTTGGAAAGAGTTCTGTGCACCATTTAGAATTAGCTGTACAGGTTCCTTCAGACCAAATATCTACCTTAACAGGTGTGAGCTTGTGTACATATTCAGTCTCTGAAGAACAATTTCATACAATTTTATAACAGAAGCCTTTTTCAATTTTTCTTTTTGAAGAATAAGCCAGATAATAAGCATATTGAAAACCATTTCAAAGTTGAACAACATGAAACTCTAAGTGCCCCCCCCTTATGATCCGCTGCCCCTCCATGAGAAGCATCATTGCTCAGCGATCTTGCACTGATCCACATTTCAGATGCTGCTGTCTGTCCCAACCTCACTAAAAGGTCATTCTTGGACTCCAAGGATGCAGTTTAAAACTTAACTGAGCTCTGAAAAATAACCTATCATCTTTAACGATGTGTTATAATCTCCTAATAATTTGTAAGCCTTGTTGAGGAAGTGCTGGATTTTACATATTGGTGACCAAGTCCCTATGCAAGCACATTCATTTTCATTTAACTTACCAATTTTTTTTCTCTCCACACATCTTCCCTTGTCATTTAGAGCTAAGAAAAGAAGGAAAATAAAAGCAACTTTTGCCAACCTTCCTCCCTCTTCTAGCCTTACTTCTCTCTTTCTTCTTTCAGAAAAGGTCTCCTGTGAAGGATCACATCAACTCAGTGTGGCAGAAAAGAGCGGCTGCAGGAAAATTCAAATAGCAGAAAGGCTAAGATGATGTCAATGCATTAAAAGGGTCATATCATTACTGAGAATTTGCTGCACCTATTACATATATACTTGCATACTGATAATTAAGACACTCAGGATACCCAGTTGCCATGAAAATGGATGTAACTCCTGGCCGCTATGATGGTGGTCAGCACCTCAGAAGAAACTAAATGCAACAGAGCTATGAGAAAAGGGGCTGGGTCCCAGAGAGCTGTTGTGAGATGGAGTAAACTTGCACCCTCATGTAGCTCTCTCAGTAACATTTGATGCCTTTTCTAAATGCCATCTCTTAGACTTGCATTATTTCAAGGGAATCTTGACATTCACTTGAAAAAAAAAAGCATCTAATATTTCCCCAAAAGAAAAATTAGGATAATGCAAATGCTCAAAAGCTCAGAGGAAGAATCAAGAGTCCTTAATATTTATTTTTAATCTCCCAATTTTTAAACACCCAGCATTTTCTAGGTGCTCAAGTTTGCAAGTTGCATTTATTTTGCCCTTTTCTGCTTCACATTCAGATAAGCTGCAGTTATCTTGAAACACGCTGAACAGACCAGCTGTTTGTTGTTTTTTTTTTTTTATGTAAAGCAAAAGATTACAGAAGGTTACACAGAGCATGGAAACGGTGTATTGGGGTCACATCACCAGGAACCAAAATAACATGGCATGTACAAGTGGAAATGAGTTACAGGGACTTTTGATACTATTTCTACAGTGTTGTGCCATCATAGATGAGATTAAAAAATGTGGTGATGGTGGGAATGGGGAGGGGAAATAGCTTCGAGGTAATCTCTCCTGTAAAATAACATCCAGGTTAAAAAAGGAATTAAAGAATGTCCTTTTTCATTTCCAGGGAGATAAAGGCAGCCAGAGGACTCCCACGCTGGGGGTAAGAAGGCAAGGTGGGATTCTTGTCTAGCATTAACATCTATACCTACACTCTTTTGACAGTTAATGCAGACAAATCAGTGGTTGCAGGCTGGGGTGTACCGGTGTCATTTTGGATGCCCACATCAGGCAGAGATGTGTTTACTGCAGAAGCCTTCTTTCTATCCTTGGCTGGAATGGGAATGTGAGTAGTTCATGGGTATAAAATACTGGGGGTATCTAACCTACCTGAGATCCCATCTGTGGAGGCTGCCAGGGTCTGGACACTAGTTGACCAGCACCTGGAAGATATTTCCACAAACTGTGTGTTTTCAGGAAAGAGAAGCCATATCTATTTGAAACACTAGAATCCCCAGTACATGGGCTATTCCATCACAAGATCATCCCCTTCACAGAAAATAAAGAGTATGTAACCCAAATTGTTTCTGATGTTTTCCTCCAAGCGTCCCAGAAGAGTTATTGATATACAGAGGGATCACTATTCACCATCAAGATTTTCTTTGTCCACAATTTTTTTTTTTTTTTTTAACAAGCTTTGGTAAGCTGCACTGGAAAAAGAAGTCCAGGTCTTTAGATCTTGAGGACGTGATTACCAACTCTGACCTTAATTGACAGAGATCACTTCACTTCTGGCAAGGATATGACCATAGAATCATAGAATCATTAAGGTTGGAAGAGACCTCCAAGATCATCGAGTCCAACCGTCAACCCAACACCACCATGCCCACTAAACCATGTCCCTAAGCGCCTCATCTACACGTCTTTTAAATACTTTCAGGGATGGTGACTCAACCACTTCCTTGGGCAGCCTCTTCCAATGTTTCACCACTCTTTCAGTGAAGAAATTTTTCCTCACGTCCAATCTAAACCTCCCCTGGCGCAACTTGAGGCCATTTCCTCTTGTCCTATCACTAGTT
>NW_008825614.1:758336-779605 GCF_000699105.1 Pygoscelis adeliae
ACGCCCTTCTGACGCGCCACGCCCTGTTTGCCCGTCCTGTTCGCCGCGCTCCGGGTCGCTCGCGCTCCCTGCGGGCTGCTCTTCTACGCGGGGAGGTTTGGCCGCCGCCCCTCTTGTCCCCGCCCACGCTGAGTCAGAGCTGCCGCTCGTCAGGGGCTCCCTCCTCCGGCTGGGGTGGGGGGCTGGGGCACCCTCTCGCTCCGTGCGCCTTTGCTTCTTGCGGGTTTTGCCGCACCGAGACCGCTCGACATCTTCAAGCACATTTGCTCTTTAAATAAGGTCTGCAAAATTTCTCTGAAATTTTCTAACAGGATATATCAATTCAGGACTGGGGATTAAAAAAAACCAAACCAATACTTAACTGCAGCTCAAAATAAGGCAGATGTTCCTTGCAGGATTTTCCACCTCTCTTTCTTAAGTTACTACATAAAATCTAATCACACTGTGTAGTTGCTGCAATATGCACAACATTCATCACTGAAGTTTTCATTACTTAAAATTCATTCTCATCAGTAAAAACACAGATGGCTCCTAAAAGCAGCTTCTTCAATACCAAACTGTCCTATCCATCTTCATCACACGCTTTGCAGGCACTTAACAGAATCTGGGCTCCTTTGTGGTGCAATGCTGAACATTTTAAAGTATATGCTGTCATTTGATCAACTGCAGGACTCCAGCGAGTTCGATTCAAGGGGTGGTGTCAATGGTTTTTTTTGAGGTCTTAGACATCAGAGCAGCATATCTAAAAGCTATTAGTAATCCCTGTAAATCAATTCACCGACAACATTTACTTCTTCTGTCAGTGGATAACGAAGAGTCATTTGCTCACTTAGGCTTCCAAATAGGAAATATTATTACATTTCATGAAATGCCTTTAAAAATTGTGGTTATGGTGCACTGAGTTTGTCACCTTGCGAAAATCTGCACACCACTACCGCTGCTTTCTCTGCAAGCTAGGTTTGAGAAGATGCTGGTGGGGGTTTTCCTGCCTGGATGGACGGGCTGCTCCATGGAGCTGGTGCAGAAGGTGCCGAGCGAGGCACAAACACATGAGCTCCATGATTTCCCTTTTCATGGGCTCCACTGCACATGTACACTCTGCTTTTCTGCAGATGTCTAGTAATGAGATAGGTGCTCACAATACCAGCAGCTGGGTGGCTGGTAGTGGAGTGACACAGCTACTAATGAAACACTTGAAACGACCATCATTCTTACAAAACTAATGAGAATTAGAGTGGAAAACTGAGACCGAGTCATTCACACACCGAAATATTTGTACAAATAAGATCTACCTATCCGGTCTGCTTCTACCAGCTGCTTTTGTTAAAGGTGGCTTGGGAACCAGACTGAAAAAAAGATTGTCTTAGAGTGAGAAATGATGTGCAGAATAATTAATCCTTTTTTCTTTACTTGCTTACAAAACACGTTCACATAAACAAGCACTCTCTCCCTTTTTCTTATGTGCGTACACACTCTTGTTCTTCTTTCCTGTCTAAAATATTACTTTCCTCAAGAACTTGTTACTATAAAACATTAGACTAACATCCATCAAAAGTTATCAGAAGAACTACTAATCAGCCAAAATTATCCCCGCCGACATCCAAAGTGGCATCAGACTGATAAATACAAGTTAGTCTGAAACTGCTGGCCCTGCAAAGCATGAATGGCTAAAAGGTTTTAATTTGACATCACACAGATTGCCACTGCACCTTGTGGCACATCAGCAACAGTCAGGATGCCATCCATGCCCTAGGAGTCAAAGTTTAATAGAACTAAAAGAGCAAAGGACTCAGAAGTGGGTTTCCTTTTCCATCAAAAAACCACATATTCTTCATCTTTATAAGAAAGAAAGTTATAATGAAAAAAATAGTGCACATTCTAATATTTAATTGGGGGCAAAAGTATTTTAGCAAAATTTCCTCATCACAAAGGCAGGGATAGAGGACAATTTAATTATAAAACTTATTGAAAACATGTTAGCTTTACTATTCTCCCTCCTTCCATCATATTTTTCCATTAAGCATAATGAAAAATATGTTGCAGACCAGGTACTCTAATGAAAGTGGCATTTTATGAATATAATATAAGCTCCTGAACATACTGCAAGCAGAAAACCTTTTTAAAAAATCTTCCTTTGTCTCCATGACAAATTATTTCTACCCACAATTGCACTGACACGCTAAGTACTAGGCTGCGAAGCATAATACGTAGTGCATAGAGCATTGCGACTTATCTTTGGGTCTGGTTTAAAAGGATGTAACATTGATTTCAAATGAATTTTTTCAAGGTTGCCTTTCATCTCATATCCTTGCATCAAAATTAAATAGTAAACTGGTCCTAAAAAATAAGCGCCTTCAAAACTGAATCTCTGCTCTGTAAGCCAAAGTTATCAACCTACTGAGATTATCAGAAGCACTACGAAATTCCACACAGGCACCCCAATCTTTCAAAGTTTGATCAAAATGCCACTGGGGCATCTGAACGGGAATGACCCTGGCAGCTCCCAAATTCTCAGTCTCATGAAGATGCCCATGAACATGTCCCATTCATTTCTGTAAAACTACAGGTGCACTGCCAGTTAAGCACGTGCAGGGCCACAACAGCATGTTCTCCAGCTATCACTTGGGAATGCCAGCACATGAGTGAAATACTCAATTAAATAATTAATTATCAGGTTTAGTCCTTCCTCCAGTCCATGTGCTATCCCAGAAATGGACATCAAACCTTCGGGAATATCCTTGTTATTCAAAGGAGCCTGAGGTCAGATATTTCCGCACACAGACCACTCACTGACTATTACCAACCACTACGATGGTGTAGCACGTTCTCCGTCAGCTATTCACAATTCATGCTGTATGACTGATTACTTAAGTCACTGCGTATTACTTCTCACAGAGAGCTTTCAAAATGGCTGATTAGCATTTATAGAAGTAATATTTTGGGAACCACTCTGTTGCCTGGATATTTGCTTGTAAATATTTTTTTGCACAAACACAAGTCCTTTCTACAAACTCTGGAAATTAAAAGAATGAAAAAGATAAAAAAATAGTTTCAAATCTAGCAGGTCAGTATGTCATCTTCATTTGATTTCAAGTAATAATGATAATCTATCAATAACAACAGCATGAACAGCAAATGTAAGAATCATTAAAAAAAATGTGATAGTTGTGGGACAATGTGAACCATCGTGAAGGAGGGAGAGGGTGCACTGCAAAAAATTATTGTTCTAAGAAGAATTTGTTTAATATATTATTTTACACTTATAATGCAAAAAAAAAAAAAATCTCCATTCTTCTTTGCTTTTCTTTTCCTCTGAGAGTCCAAAAATTATCTCCTTAGTTTGAACATTAATTTCATCCAAAGGGATGCTGTGTTTTAACCAAAGATGATGATAAGTATTAAGCCACATTGGGCTTTATGAAGTCAGAGAAGGAACTCATTAAAGATTAAATTCAGCTAGCAATTCATCATGCTGCCTTCAAGGTAATTTTGAATCGAAGTATTAGACTTTGGGAATACGTCTTTCTATCCAATTCACACAGTGTCATTTTTCAGCTCCCATTTAGAAGAAGCTACCCAACACCTATTCTGCTTCTGGTGGGAGGGAGCCCACCACCTCAGGTACCAGGGAACAGCTATTGAGAGCCATCTTCCTTGCTTAGGCACAAACCAGTGCGTGTGACCTTCAACACATTCCCCTGGTTACAAGAGGTAGCGGGTGCCTTGACACTTTATGAAACACCTCTCAGTCATATTGGGAATGAAATCCCTTTAAAAGCCATGAGTTCGGGGGTATCAGTGCTTCAGCTCTTTCGCTGCAAAATGGGACCGACTGCACACTGTTCAAGACAGCATCTAAATAGATAAAAAAGAGAGCAGAAGAAAGATAATATCAGAAACCCAACTGAAAATATTGGAAAAAAAGCAGAATGTGTAATTTGCCTCAGTTCAGAATGAATGAATAGCAGAGCTGGGAATTGAAAGCAGAAAGCAGATCTTCTGGCCTTAATTTTGAAAATATCTGTATCCAGCACTACCTTTCCCAAATGAGAATTGATAGAAAAGGAGCTGTTTGATTTCTTCTTCCTCCTAAGGAAAATCTCACTATAAACAAGATGATAAAGCAAGGCAGGATCTAATCAGGACCGAGACAACGTCTGGCAGGGCTATCAGTCTTGATGCTCCAAGAGCTCTTCAAGGACTCAAGGGAAGGCATTCGCTCCCCAGTCCGTGAGTCGGTCTCAAAGGCTAGCTTTGCCCAGCAGTTGTGGTAATTGGATGAAATAAATCCCTAAGGGATCTGGAAAGGGGTGTTTAAGCGTGGGTGGCAGGGAACAATTTAGCTTCAGTAATAACTGATGTAGCTGGGCTTCAAAAGCCATGCTAATCTTCACAGAAAAGATAAAAAAAAGCTTTGATGAAAAAACAAGTTTACATTAAAAAAAAAAAAGTGGAAAGGATGTCCACAATCAGTTTAAGGCAATCTGATTTTTTATGAGATTAGAGCCATCCTACATCTGAGAAGAGCAAGGAGCCTAGCCTCATGACAACAAAAGCCCTTAACTCCTGTTACATTCCAGCAGAATTGCAAAATCAGTAATGTTATGATCTCACTATAACAAAACTACATCTGCCAATTTTTACAAAACTAATCAAGAGTCTGGAATAAACCAAGGTGCAGTCTGACTCCATTTGCATTGAAACCGCTGTATAACACAGACACCACCTACTATAGCTCCTGCAAACTGCCCGTACAGCCACACTGCTTCAGTGTCCAGACAAGTTTTCAAACGCTTCTGGTCCTTCCGCCGCAGCCTGTTTTTCCCTTCCCCAGAAGGACCTCACAGTCAGAACCTATTTTCATGACATCCTGTTCTTTTTTATTTTAATTACTTGGGTTTCTCCCCCCCCCCCCTTTAGAATAATTTGCAAATGTGACTATAGATATTTTTCTTTAACACATCACTATCTTTTGTGATACTGGTCATCTGCAGATTTAGATTCAAAAGATCTGAATTCTCTTACTGTGCTGCAAATTAACCACAGTAGGACAGAAACACTTCACTATGGAAAGACGGACAACAAAGAGTGCAGAGATTTCACTGGCAATCAGATATTATGATATATTAGATAAAGAGACTCAGGTATTTAGAGAGGATAGATAGGGTGCCCAGCTTTAAGAAACAGTCAGTTTCTTCCTCTTTAAAAATTTCAGACCTACTACAAAATAAAACCAGCTGACAATGGCACTAAACTTCTTCCCTGGGTACAGGTGTTATCACAAATAAGAAAAAGAGAAGACACGTAAATAGTGCTAGATGTCCAGTGAGAAAACCTTCTCTAGATATTGCCTGAGAAGGGGGCAGAGCAAACCATCATAGGAGAGGAGCATGGCTCTTTCCGGAAGCACAGCTGGCACCGTTAGATATGAAAGTGAGGACAGTCCAAGATGCAGTCCAATTAGATTCATAATGAGCAGCTCTTCAATACCAACAGAGGCCTTTGTTCAGGAAGGATGGGGAATCTGGGCAAGGCACATTTTCAAGAATAAGGCAAGTTCTGGAAAATATCTGATAACATGATACCCAAAAAAAAAGCAAAAGCATTCAAAGAGATACAGTACTGTGTTTGCCATTTATTTTTCCACCGCTAAATGGTGATGAATGGGGGTAGTCCAGTGGTGGTGGATGGGAGCAGACCATGGCCAACTTGGAGGAATAAGGAAATGCAAAGAGTAATCAACAGCAAAGGGGGAAAAGAAAAAAAAAGAAAAAAAATGTGCCTTTGAGATGAATAACATACCAGATCCCACAGAGGAGGCAGATGGAAGCATTCCCAGAAAAGCAGAGAGGAAAGCATTACATTTAAAACTCAAGCAAAGAACAGAATGAAGCTTGCACTGCAACCGTTGAGAAGTAATAAGAGGGCATTTCCAGTGCGTAAGATAAAAAATTTCAGCTGAAAAGAGTCAGTAGAAACTCAGAGAAAGTAGAGGCAAGTTGGCGCTAGCACGGGCAGCGATAACAGAATATGTAAATTAATTTTTTATTTTTCTGATCACATGGGGAGACAAGGAACTGATGTCAAGGAAACTGAATTTTATTTTTTAGGAAGAGATAGTAGGAACTAGGACAAACCAGGCCAGTAACAAAAAATTAAGAAAAATACTGGGTCCCTACAAATTTCACCAGAGATTCTGACAGAGGCCCAAGTGGAAATGCTTTTACAGCCAGGGAATAATCTGAGTGTGTGACAAAAATTCCTACTACATGACATTGAGTGAGGACGTAGAGACTGTTAAAAGGGTAAAATCTGATCTCTAGCTGTGGAGAGAACATCAATTAGAGCAACAAGATGGACTCTAATACACAACTTAGTATGGAAAAAATACATATTCTAAATGGATTTATGAAAGAAGACATGTCAAAACTAAATCTGGTAATACTTAAGAGGCAAATGTTAATTTGGACACAGCAGAGCCTGCGTGGGACTTGACGTGGTACCCTGGGCTAGAGGTCAGAAAACACGTTCTGATCCCAGCTCGATCTCTGACCCTTGAGGGATCACACATGTCAAACCTCTGCTCTTTGTCTTGTTTCATTTATTCACCAGCAAACTCTTTGGGACCAGTGCTGTTCCCCACGCACCACAGACAGCACACCTCCATTATGGATCCAGAGCAGAACTCACTCAGTTGTGTCACATAAAAGCAATGAAATCCAAAGACAATAGGGCATAAAATAAAGCAGCAGATGACTTAGTGACTAGAGGAAAATCCTAGGAACACTTTTTATTGAAGAGCAAGAACAAGCGTAAGCACTGCAGAAGGAGAACCATGGGAGAAAGGAACAAAGGCTGTAGATGTTATCACAGCATATACTGTCTTGACAGTGAGCTGTAGTAAATGACTGAGACAGTGTAGAAGACAGAAGAGAGAAATCAAATTCAGAAGAGCGTAGGAAGACTAGCAACGCCGGCAGATACAGGCTGCGTAATGTACAGCCTGATGCACATGAATATTCACAGGTCCCTGTTGGGGGAAATGCCAGACATGTTTTAGGCTATCTATTTGCTTTCAGAAGAAATTCTCCGAATCCTTCTTGTCCTGGGTAAGCATTTCATGCAAACTTTCCACACTGTTGTACCAGTGGGTGCAAAGTTCTTATACAGTGTGTTTTCTTTTCTGGCCAGATAAACATAGCCCTTAACCAGGTTTCCTCTGTCGACAGGTATTCCCCAATCTTTTTTTTTTAATTATGCACTTTCAATTATTTTCCTTCTAGTAATCTTCTTAGAAAAGAACATGAATATAGCATAGGCAAACAAAGCAGAACAAATGCACTTTAGAACACGTGAGTATTAGCAAACTAATTTTCACTTAGGTAGGGGGGGAAAAAGAAAGGTAGATGACATGTTTTATGTATTTGTGCTGTAAGCTGCAGCACTGTGTAGAGTGATCCAAGCTCACTTTAAAGGAGCTACCTTGGGTCTTGCAAGCTCTCCACAAGCCTAGTGTGCAGCATGGAGTAATTCCCCTGCCAGCAGCAGAAGTGGAACCAGTCTGCTTTGAGATCCCCGTTACTTCAGTCAGGCTGTGAGCCCATAAACTGTTCTAGCTGCCAGTGGTCTGAGTTGACACCGGGTTAAACTCAGTGGTCACAGGATTATTTTTTTTTTTCTTTTTGTGTGAACAATGATAGGTGAGCAGTTGAGCGAGTGATGAGATAATCCACTGAGTCGGTGGAAGCAAGAGGTTGGTAATCCCCACTGGTGTTGAGGAGGAGTTTCCTTGCTGTTTACAAGCAGTGGGAAAAGTTTTGTCCCAGCCCAGCATCAGCTGGAGCCCTCCTGACCCTGCTCTCAATGAAAGCTTGTCATCTCTGGGTTACATCGCACAGGACACGACAGACATACCCCAACTCTCCATTGTGCAAAACCTTATGTACTTCCAAAAGCAAGAGGTAGCTTGCAATATTTCTTGAGCATTAATGTTAGTTAAAATAGAGCCTTTAACCTAAACCTGTGTTTTTCCTTTCAGGTCAGTGCTAAGGCCTCGTGGGAGTGGCGATCTTGTGCTCCCTTTCGTCTCTGGTGGGCTGGGTGCTCACCAGGGTTCACCCTTTCATGGCCCCGGTGCCACAGACCGAAGCAGGCACTCAGCCCACGCAGGAGGGAAAGTTCACACGTCAGACCGTGCTTCCTCTATCAAACCCGCACAAAATCTCTGTTTCAGGCTGAACTACTGAAGTGTTCTTGTTTCTTACAGAAAAAATTGTGAAATTGTTTTCCCAGTAGCTTTAAAAGCTCTGTGTTCCTTAGGAGGGCTCGAAGCATATTCAGACATCCCTGGCATACTTTAACCAGTATATCCACATTAGAATAACATCCTATTTAAAATAAAAAATGTCCATAACCTGCAGATACAGCTCAGAAAAAATAAGAATAGTGCTGAAACCATCGTTACAGGATAGCATGTTGGCTAATGTTATAAAATGGTGTTGTGACTTTTGAAGTGTTTGCTCATCCCTGGCTGTCCTGTTAAGGATGAGAAATTAAGAAGTTGGAGAAAAATCTAGTGAAAGCTGCTGATTTAGAAAGCTTAGCTGTACAGAAAGTCCTAACAGCTCTAGCCCCCATATCATCTCCTCATGAGGGAGCAAAAAGTTGACCTTGTAGTGACATGCAGTGTTCTGAAAAGAGTAAAAAAGTCCTTACAGACAAGAATTTATGTCATGGACCAGAGACAAAATACAGAAAGGGTCAGGTTGTCAAGGAAGTTCAGTAAAATATCCTTTCGCGGAGACCAGCTAATCTCCTGTGCTAGTAAATTCAGAAGGGCTGATAGGTAATTTTGGTGAGCAAGGATGAAGTGGGTATGCTATTGCCAAGCTGAAGATCAGAGGTCTTACCTAGTGTTCAGAAGTTTTCTACCTTTTCTAGTTATTACGATTTTAGATCTCATGTCTCTAGCTCACAGAAGCCGAGGGATGTCTCCCTTCTTTCTTTTTTTCTTCCTTTTAAAAAAAAAGTATTTCTACCTAGCTGCAACCAGTTTTAATACCATGATCAGATGTTAAGTCCTTCAGGGGGAGGTTTCTATATTAAACAAGCTAGTCTAATGCTCAAATGAATGAGCACAGAGAATCAATCTGAGGAGTCAATATTTAAGAGGCTTGATGGACTGCACTTTTGGTTATTAACTCTGCCTGACTGTGGAACAAGATGTTTTTGTTTAAGAAATTAACACACAGCCTTCAGCATCTCACACATTTCAGTATCTTTTCTTTTTTCCTAAAAAGGTTTCCTTTCTATACTGACCATGTGGAAATTCCCCCTCATAGCTCCCATAAATCTCTGCAATTATGACAACGTTGTAGTACAATGGCATGTAGAAATCACAGCTTCAACCAGGGCCTCATTGTAACAATGCCAGTGTACTCACAAAGTAAAAAATATTCCCTTGTTATAGTGTAAGTATCAGAAAGAAGGAAAAAGGAGAAATAAATAATCTAATTTTGTAGCCAAGGAACCAAAGCTCCAGGACATTCAGAAACAGCCTCCTGGAGCTGGTTAACATTTTTAACAGTCTTCAAACAAGACTCATTCTTATGTGACAGAATATCCAAAAACTGCAGTTTAATTTTTAGACATTTCTGCCCCACCTAAACCAAAGCCACTCACAGAGTCCCTGAGCTGAGCACCACATTATACACCTTTTCCCTCCCTCAACCCTATCAAGTATATTAAATTCAAAGTGTTTTCCCCAATACTTGGCATAGCTGATATCATTGGGATCACGCAAAGAAGAATAGATCTCATGTCCTACAATGGCCTCCAGTGTGCCATGAGAAACTACTAGAAGACATAATGAAATTTAAAAAAAAAATCTCTACCTTAAATCTTTTTCCCATCTGCTTTTCCCTTCTTATTTTCAACAGGTCTGTTAACATGCCCAGGTTCATCTATCAGTCCTTCGATCTTCAAATCAGCAAAAAGTCCAAGTTTGTATCTATCCCTGTTCAACCAAGCGGAGAGGTATACATTTCACATTAATGTTTTGCTTGAATCCTGTAGGTCTCAATATCTTCAGAATGTGTTAGACAAGCTGGCCGGGGGGGCCGCTGCTCGGGGACTGGCTGGGCATCGGTCGGCGGGTGGTGAGCAATTGTACTGTGCATCACTTGCTTTGTGTATTATTATTATCATCATATTATTATTATCATTTTATTTCAATTATTCAACTGTTTTTATCTCAGCCCATGAGTTTGGGTTGATAAAAGATAGTTGATAAAAGATGGTGACTAGTAAATAAATACATGACAAAAATTCCTCCTCTTTTTATCAATAGTAGAGGTGATGATGCCTGACTCTCCTTATTAAAACGCTTTCCCTGACACACAAATTCATTGAACGTAAGGCACTGGAGAGTAAGCTTCTGGACTGCTTTTTGAATGCAACGAGAATAATGATGTTCTTTAGCATAAGTCTGGGGCGGGGGTGAAACATTGCTTTGCCATTTAAAGTTTTGAAAAACTGTTTTACTGAGAGATCACTGAGATTCCATGATATCACGCGTAGTTTGAATGGTGATATTATGAATTTTCAGAGGTTATTCCAGTATTTGGCCACGCCTTTGCCACTCTGGCAAAACACTATATTATCTTGGCTAATAACACATCTCTGAATACAATAACTTGGACATGTTGTATAGAGAGAGTTTGGCAGTTACATTCCCTAAGTGTATTATTTACTCTTGGCTTACTCTGTTATAGACTTGCAAAGGAAAATCCAGCTTTCCTACCTGCATTTCTTCTCCAAAGCTCGAAGTGTTGCGCAGGGAGCTGAGACGGGGTGACTAGGAACGCAGGCATGTAAGGATGCTGGAAGGGTCTCCAGCATCATCGAGGCTGTTGCTGCCAAGCAATGGTATAAATAATTTTGTAGCTGACCAACCTCTATCTCAAGAATAGTTTTTCCTCCACTACCCTTCCAGGAAGGTTACTTCAAAATCTTATTTTTCTGGTAGCTGGATAGCTTCTAATTTTCAGCCCAAGTACATGTATAGCTAACAAACACTTATTACTTTTTGCATTACTCCTCTATTAGCGCAAACAGCTCTTTTCCATCCTGCTGCCTGCTACTCCTCCATCCCCAGACAGATAAATGCTCCCAACTTTGTGCCAGCAGCAAATTCCATTAATGCATTCTTACTTTTTCTGTCTATATCACTAAATAAAATGTTAAATAAAAATTATTACACAAGCAAAAAATGAAGTCCAACTAGCACGTTTTCTTTCAAAACACCGTTACCTCCCCAACTCCTGTTCTCTCCAGGACAACACCACAAGAGCATACCCAGATTGCCTTCCCCCTTGTGCTCCAATCTTTAAGGCTCATTTGCATCCTGGGGCTTCCTCCCCAAGAATGAAATTACACAACATTGCTCAGTGTTATACAAGTATTTTGAGCAACCACTGACTCCATTGCACAATTTTGCTGATAAACTGTAATGGCTTTGGAAAGGAATGTACCTTTGGGATCACAAGACATCTTTTCTCAAGTCCAAACCATTCCTTAGAGACAAACAGTTGTGTGTGCCTGCACACATTCCTTCCACAGGCCAAGAAATCAGAGTCTTTTCCAAGTGTCACTGATTACGTACACATCCATCAGTCAGAGATTTATTCATCATATTATACCTATAGTTTCAGGAATGTCATCAACTAGCTACCCAGCAACCATGAAAATCACAGGGTCAGATAATTTGTGCTGATCAGACACCCAATCAGTTGATTAGCTCCAATTAATTTGGAGTTTGATTTCTTAATTTTTCAGCCACCTGTTCTCAAGGAGATTTCAACACTGCTCATGTTCCTCAGCGAGAAATAGCTCAGCTAATACCACTGAATTTTGCATAAATCTCTTCCTTTCAGGAATTAAGATCTGTACTGCTTGTTACATATACAGGAGGAAGAAAAAAAAAAGAAAATCCATGTGCAAGTGTCCCTGGACACAGGAAACCCTCCTGGAGGAACTCCAATATAGTGAACGCTGAAGCAGCATATGAAGTTCCTGTGCACGCTGAGTAGAAAATGTTCAACGGTATATTTTTTTATTCAGTAATTTTTCATCCTCTGCACTTGACCAGCTAGAAAAAACAAAGTGCTTTATTTATGAATTTGCCCAAATGCTGTTTTGCCATGCTTTGCATTCAGAAACAAACTCTGTTTTAGTTTTGTTGGAACTTTCCTTATCCTCGCCGGTCTTTCTAGTGGAAACAATACATGATTTCTGCAGGCAAAGTTTCAAAGCTACAGCAGAGAAGTAAAAATGTGCAAAGAAGCCAGAGAAGCATTAGAAGGTTGACATTCTTTGTCCTCTTCTTGAAACACTTCAAAATAAACGTAATCAATTCAAACTCTGCATGGTTCAATAAACTGCCAACAATTAAATGGTCACAAACTCCCACATTTACGATTCCAAATTTTGCACAAACCCCTCTCTAATATGTTAAGGTCCTACAATAAAAGGAGATCATATATGAAAGGTTCAGTTTTGGCTCATATCTATACAGGTTTCTTAAAATCATTACACTGAAAGCAATGAAGATGTTTCAGGCATATATACAGATGCCATATACCAATTCTTGGCAGCACTGCTCATTCTTGTGGGGGAAAAAACCCCACAAAACCACAATGTATATTCCTTTTAAAGATCCAGCAAGTTTTAAACACTAATTCGTAGAGAAAGCAACAATGATTCATAGGTCATTAGAGAGAAATGCTCTCAAATGCAACCTGGTATGGGGAATATAAGGTGGACCTAACCCTGGAAATGCGCAATTAGCTGGGATATGATTGCTTATCTACGAGGTCTGGATGGTGGTTCCTCAGCTCGTGGTGGTGAAGAACCACTTGCACAGACTCCCATTGAGCTTGGTATTGCCATTTGGCAGCAAGTCACCTGAGTGAGGAAGGAGGGATGTCTCATTGCACTGAATTCTGTCACGACTCAGAGAATTCAGCTGGCAAACCCTGATCAGCCTCTGCTGATAACGTGCAAACTGCAGCAGAGCCAGGACAAAGCACGGAGCACAGCCTTGGTACGGCACTTGTCTCAGCATTAAATGTTAAACTATCACTTCACGCTGGGTGCCTCGAGTAAACAGATGTAAAGGTTTTACCATGGGCAAAAGCTAGACATTCTCCTCTTTCCTCATTCTTGAGAAGAGCAAAACCCTTTTTGCTGAAGCTTTTCCACAGAGCTGAGAGAGGGGCTGACACCAGCCTCGGGCAACGTCCCCACCAGCGGCTGCAGCCTCGCAAGGCTGTGACCAGCCTAAAGCAGAGCCTGCACGGAGACACGCTGACAGCTTTACGTACAGGTGGCACTACTTGCTCTAGCTAAGACGTGTACCTAATAGCTAATTGAAACTGTTTATAATAAAGGGAATACACTGGGAAGTAGGCTTTGCCAACAGAGCCCCGATGCTGAAAGTTTTGAAGATACATTAAGCAACCAGGTCATTTTTCTCATGACTGTGCCTCACTCAGTCGTTAATGCGACCGGCTTGCTGTCTTTGTAACAGTAACCCTGTGCTAACTAACACCTAAGCTTTCCACATCACACCATCCACTGCCTGCCAGTTTGTCACCCCGCATGGAAGCACTGAGACCCTTCAACTTTCCACTTGCTGTCAGAGAAGTCAAAAGGTGGCTGCAGACCCCATAAGAAGAAAAACAAAAAGAGGAGTAGGAAAAATTAGACATATTACTGTCAACATTGCCCCTGCCTTGTGAGGAGACAGCACGCAAAGTGCCTGCTACTTGGAATCAACAAAAGTTGTTTTTAAAAGTTATATGGGAAAATGGACGGACATTTATTTCATTCTCAGAGTGGCAGAAGAGATACATGATGCCCTGTAAAAGGTATGGGTATTAAGGGAATCTAAAGGTATGAAGACCATACTCACATAGAATATAAATGTTTAGGTACCTATATAAAAATCATTCATTTATATGATTTTGCTTCAGGTCATGGTAAATTCAGAGTTTGGCAGAGGCTGGGATCTGGCAGCCACCATCTCACAGCTGTGAGATGCCACCAGTTTCCTGCCTGGCTGCATCTTGCTTCATGTCTCTTGCTACGTTCCCAAAAACAACCCTCAATCTTTTTCTTTTTTACCTGAAACAATTGGGAGCATTCCGATGTTCACAGCATACCTCCATGGAGCATCCTATTTTCAGCTGCGCATACATACAGATGCAGATAAAAATAATTCAGGAGGCAGAGTGAGGAATTGTTTCCTTAAAGAGATTCCACTAAAATTTTGTTTTTGTTAAAATGACTCAACATACAAGTTTACCACACAACGTACGCGCCTTAGTCATAAATACATGCGTATGCCAAAACACTACCTACACATGAAGACCACCAGCTGCATGCTGTTAACAGACCCTTGACAATATATACATCTGAAAACAGAGGACTTGTTCCTGCTAGCTCAGGGACAAAAAAAGGCTTTCATCATCAGTGAGAGCCCTGGCTGTGCTTGCTGCTCAGGCAAGTGCATGCCAGAGCACCTTTGTGGAGCTGACCCCCTGTTATTCCCATCATATTGACTCTTCCCCACCTGCTCCCGATCAGAGATGTGATGATGTCCCTACCACATAACGTGTTCAGTTATGCCATGTGTAATAAGGGTTATGCACTAACTGTCCTCTGCAATAAATACTGTCCTAATTAATGTGTAAACCCTATAATAATTTTAAATAATGTTCTTGATTTTTAAAATACATGAATGCATTATGCAAAATACATTCTCTCTAAGCACTGACTTCTCCCAGTAAATAATGAACACACATGAAAAAAGTCCATATTTATGACACCTTTAGGACCAAAGTACCCTGGACCTTGAAACAGCTGTGATATTTGCATGGAAAAGAAAAAAAAAAGCATATACGGTTTTAAAAGGGTCTGTCATTTGACCCAGAAAGAAATTATGCACTCTGAGAAAAACACATGATAAGAGCTCCCAACTGTAAGGGCTTCTGTATGAAAAAATAATGAGACCCCAATTCTTTCTTCAAATACCCCATCAAGCTGTACAGCCGCATGGTGACAGGAGCTGCTTTCGTGCCATAGTCACGGGCAGTGTGTGTGCAGTGGCTTGTGCAAACAGAAGGCTGAGTCGGGACTTTAGGGAAACCACTCACACTTAAAACCCCCATTCACGGTGCTAGCTGGAAGGAAGAAGCATCCCTCTCCCCTCTAACACCACATATACCCTCCAGACACAAACCAAAGCTTGTGGTGGGCAGAGTCCCTCTTGGGAGTCCCCTCACCTTCAGCTCCCCAAAGTCCCGGAGCAAAGCCGTGAAAGAAGCAGACGGTTCCCAAGGTTACGACAGCATAAAATTGAACATAACCGTTCGTGAAGTGCTTTTAGGTGTCTGAGGGCATCATCCCCCCGATGTTGGATTATCTCTAAGATGGAGGTACCACCACCACCCCAGGCAACCTCCTGCCTATTTGCACTTCCATTAGAAAGGAAGTTAGGAAAGGGATATAGAAATAGAACTATTTTCTGACTTCCTGCCAGTTAAACGCATGAGGATGTTTCAAATAAATTTTTGGAAAAGAATTCCTGCAATATTGTGGGAGGACTTGAAGGAAGATGACTGCTAGCCTTTATTTCGTTTCAGGAAAAACATATGCTAAATTGGTGGAATTAATTTTCCCAGCTAATATTTTGACATTTCTACAATATGGTCAAATGAAAATGATAATAACTGTGTTTGGCTTGTTTATCCTGCATGGTGTCTGAATGTATACTGGCGGAGGGAGTGTGTGTATGTTAATTAGTGCTAATTTGCATGAGATTAAAACATCGGTTGTGTAGAAGCCATGAGATGATACAGTTTAGAATCTTCTTACCAGCCTGATTTTTAATTCATCCAGATTATCTAATAGTTGTGTGTGTCACTAAGACACTGACTGAAAGTATAATAACTCCATCCGCGTCCAGAGTTACACGAACTCACTTTGGTGTTGACGCGTACAAACACGCATCTGATGAGGAAACACGGACCCCCACCCTGACAGCATCTAGAGCTCAATAAAGGGAGCTAACCCTTAAAGGGAGGCTCTGCTCCGAAGACATGGCCATTTCACCCCCTTGTGCAGCAAAATCCACATCACTTCACCAAAGGAAGCGTATTTTCTTCTAATTACCAGCCCTGCACATGCAGACGTGGGTATGAAAATCAAACAGATTTAGAGGCTATTTTATGCCTGCGCACAACCACCAGTCTAAATCTCCAGCTTTGACCCAAGTGGAACCGTGCAACGGCTCCAGGCCAGGGTTCAGGCTGGTGCTAATGCTGGTCTTCCTACAGGATTGTTTCAAATTATTGCTCCCGCTGTTTTCCCCTCCTTGATTTATTGATTTAGCAGGTGTCATCTCTGCTAAGAATATACTCTGTCGTCTTTACTCAGGCAAATAACACGTGATTCCAGTGGTTTAATTAAAAATAAGATCACAGATTAGAAAAGAAAAATCCTAACAGGACAAAACAACTGCCAGAAATACCGTCATAAGCACTGATCCTGTTCCTTCTGAAGCCTACAGAAATGCTGACACGTATACTCAAAGCTAATTCAGACATTCCAGAACAACAATATCTCAGTCATGTACCCTAATTTGAGAGAAGCTGCTCAGCTTCTCTAGAGGACTGCTGAAGTGGCATGACTGAAGTGGCATGTTTTTGACTTTACATCCTACAAATCTGACTGGCATGTTGTCTCCCACACAGAAATCTGTACAACGTCTTGAAGCGATTATCACCTTTTCTTAGGAAACTTTCAGGCCTGGCTGCCCAAGTTCGCTTTGGGTTTTTCTTTATTGGACACATTTATAAAGTTATTTTAAAAAAAACATACATAACTGAGGCCCATCCCAACATTTTCCAAAATAGCAACCCTACCCCTGACCATGACAGTCTATTTTCTATCTAGTCTTACCCGATAGCCAAAATTTTGTGTACTAGCACTACTGGATAAAGGTTATAATCTGATGCCCACTCAGTTTGCTTTTAAAGATTAAAGCACTTATAAAACTAATTCTACCCTATATCCACGAATAATTAGGTCGAGTTTAAAACTCATACATATATCATATAACTCACTTTCTTCAATTGGTCTGGTCCCACAAGGCCCAAAGAAATCAGCGGCAGTAACAAAAATGAATTTCCATCATTGACACTAGAAGACACGCCTCCGACAACACAAAATCCGTTGACGAAGGGAATGCCATATTCTACCATGCCGTCTGTAGACCTTTTAAATAGTATGCAGATGCCAGACCAAAAGAAGCAGCAGAAATTAAATTCTGCAAGTACTGAATTATGTCTCCTGACAGCCAGCCAGCTGCTGCTTATTTTCAGATTAATAGGCAGTATGGCAATGCTCAGGCATCCAACTGTGTGCAAAAACCAAAGGAAACAAAGTTTGTCCAGCAGGTGTCTGAAGGAAAGGTGCATGTTGTGAGTTCTAATTCATTTTTTTGCAAGTGACTTAAAGATATTATACTCTTCGCTCATGAATTTAGGCAGTGCATACATTTTCAGCTATCATCCCACGCCCTTTCAAACCATACAAACAGCTGCAGCATGTTATAACCACTCTTTAAGTTAAACATACGCTGAGAAACAAAGGATAGTTCAGATCATCGCAGCACACTGCAAATATTCTAAACTGGCAACTGGCAATTAACAATTCATATAACACATGTTAATATACAATCTGGTCGACCTAAATGATCCATAAGGACCTGGAAGTGTGCTAATTGCAATGTTTCATCTCATGTGATTTAAAATATGCCCTATTTTTTCTAATTTAGGCCCAAACCTTTTTTAAAAATTACCAAAATACCACATGAGGGCATGAACATTGATGGGTACATGTCAAGGTTTACCCTTTCTAAAACTTCTGGCAAGAGTATTTCTTGTGAATGGCAAACATTTCATTCTTTAGCAGATCATTTAGCAACATCCTAGCACAGAACTAACTATACCCAAGACAGTAAATTATCATATTTTGCATCACATAGAGTTAAATGCAAGTATTAAATCTAGGTCACTCCTTTTAAAAATGTTCTTTAAGTTCACTATCACCTCTGATTCGATGTATCAGGTAGATTCTGCCTGACTGCACACAGTCTAAGTTCATTTTCATTAAAAAATTGCTTTAAATATTTTCCGTATTTCCTCGAGCTAACACTTTCCTACCTTAACGATAGTCTTATGTCTAGTGCATAAAAGAATTATCAGGAGATACGCTCCTTCTCCTTAGCTGTGTCTGGGCAGTATGACTTTTAAGTGACTCCAACCCATTTTAAAAGCTGCGCCACTTACAGACAGCTGGGGTGAAGGAGGCTTTTAAACGTGGTCGGAGCCTTCTAAAAGTCATTATCTCAATTCAGTGAAGAACTGGCTGAGGCACGTTTTAGGTCAGCATCTTAACGCTTTGACTCCTGCCAGAATTCATTAAAAACTTACTTAAACTCTGATATTTTAAATCCCACCAAACCAGTGCCCTGTCCCAGCCCCAGGGCGGGCTGATGGGCAGAGAGCCCGCTTTGCTCCCTGACACTGTGCTCTCTGGGGCTCCCATTTATTAGGGACGGCTCAGGGGGGTGCAGTCCCATCCCTGAGCTCACCAGCTCCTGGCACCAAAGGAACGGCCAGGCAGGGACCAAGGAGTAGCTGGCACGAAGCCAGCCAGGGTCCGAGCGGCCAGGCACAGGATTTATGTGAGAGGTGTTAGCGTTGGGATCAGAAAGAGCAGAGGCAAAAGAAACGAAAGAGCCATCACGCAACTCTCCGAGGGGTAATGAAACAAACCGATTCCTCTGGGAAAGCGGCTGAGCGTTTGTGCCAGCACATAATCTGCTAAAGCTGCCAGGCCCAAAGGCTCCCGAGATGGGGGAGAGATGCTGTGCAGCAGGCTCACAGCATCCGAAGCAAGGCAGTGCTAATAGGGGATCATCCACCGCCCCAGGTAAGCCTGGCCACAGATAGCAGAACAGGGTAGAAAAATGTTCAAAGGAAAATATCAGAGCTGAAGAAAACGCACTAACATCTAAAGCATATTTTTTTTCTTATGAGATGCGGTATGAGCAGCAGCTAACTAATATTATTTGTTTTAAAACTAGTAGCATAAGGAAGCAGATTCTCCTACCCTCAACTTGGTTGAGTAGTCCTTATGCCTATGTAGTCCCAGTGAAATTAATTATTCTTTTCAGAGAGCAAGATATTTCTTTACATAGGAAAGCCAGAATCAAAACCTCGGTAATTTTCAAACACTGTATGTCGACACACACTATCTGCTCTGGCATTAAAAGAAAAAAAAAAAAAGGATTAACAGTGAGATTAATGAGAAAATGTGTTTGTTTGCCATGGACAACACAATCAGAGGAGAGGGAAGAAGGCAACTGCTGACACTTCTTAGCTGCATTACAAGGTAAAAAATGCCTGGCAGCAAAATACTGCATTGTGACAGTCAAAGCAGTAATTCTCTATCTATCCCCCAGAAAAAAATCCATTTGCTGTAAGGAACGCAGCAAACATAGAAAATGATGATACGATAATGATAAGGGGAGAATTACCAAAAAGGCAGACCAACCTGCAGGAAAAGTTAATACTTTGTCTCTAATTGAAAAGCTAAAGAATACGAGATAGTCACGAAGCTCTGCAATTTAAATAAAGCTGCACGTTGTGAATGTTATCTGATACCAATTGTTGACAAAGGGGCAGCAGAGGTTCATAGAAGCAAAAACTTTCTTTGCGTTAGATGCATTTCACCATGGAAAATTAGACGAGTCAATATCTAATTTGGTATTTAATATACCATTTGAACATTATAAATGTAAGCGAATGCTAGCATTCAGGGATGATAGTGGCGAATGAAAGCAAAAATTACTTGTAGCAGAATGCTGCTAATTTGCACATCATTAATCTTCATGCCCCATAATTCAAATGCATAATAACAGTATTCTCTCCCCATGTCTCAGCAGCAGCTGAATAATGGTGCTGTACTGTAATCTCACATTATGCATTCAATTCTCTTGGAGGCAGGGCTGATAATACCAACTATTATTGAAATTGCATAGTATTGCCTGCATAGAGACATGCTTGCGGTTGCTTATAGAACTGTGCCTCGTCTTAGCCATCTAGATGGAGGTTGGGTGTCTTCCTTAAGGAGTTTGTTAGGGTTTTTTTTTTCAGATTAAAAGCTTGAGACAAGGTAATTTACTTGCTTCTGAAAACGTGGGCTTGTGAATGGGAGATGTGTTTTTCTCTGATGATCTTTTTGGAAAACTGCTACTTTCTGCGTTAGGGTGGCAGCTTGAACAGGGCAGTAGGTGCTTCTTCATGATCCCATATTGTTCTTGCCGTCAGTAGAACAGCTACAAAAAATTGCCAAAGGCTCTGCCTCATCGTGTCTCACGGAGTTTCCAGGGCTGAGCAGCCAAAACATGCACCATCTGCTTGGTGCCACCAAGCACATTCCCACCTCGGGAAGGCTTTACGCCTGTTGGCAGAGGACAGCTGGGCCCAAATGTGAAGTTTGAGCTCTGGAGCCTAGGGTGGGCTAGGTAGGAATGAGATCATCAGAGAGATGGACCAAAACAGGGATGAGTGAGAGGCAACAGCAGAGAGGAGTCAACCACCTGTGAAGGTTGAAGCGTGGGTGCATGTTAGACCGTGATTCCCTCCAGCATGAGGGGTGGAAGCATAAGTCCCAGACTCGCTGTTTTCCAGTGAGTATATCTCACCCCTTACTGGTTTTGCTTCACATAAAGCGTAACCACCCACCGCTGCTACTGTTCGTTACCACTGCATCGTTAGCCCTAAAGCTCTCTGTGGTGGACCCGCAGCCCTGCTGGTGGTCTGCATCAGCATCACACTGTGGCTGCATGAAGGAAATAGCTTCATTTTCTTTTCCACAACTTCAGATAATACATATTGTCCTGGTTCAGCTGGGATAGAGTTAATTTCCTTCCTAGTAGCTGGTACAGTGCTGTGTTTTGGATTTAGGATGAGAATAATGTTGATAACGCACCGATGTTTTAGTTGTTGTTAAGCAGTGCTTACACTAGTCAAGGACTTTTCAGCTTCTCACGCCCTGCCAGGGAGAAGCTGGGAGGGGGCACAGCCAGGACAGCTGACCCAAACTGGCCAAAGGGATATTCCACACCATGTAACATC
>NW_008825614.1:779817-785894 GCF_000699105.1 Pygoscelis adeliae
CACAACACACACTAACATACTAAAAAGAATGTTATAAAAGTCAAAGGAGAAGGCAGCCAGCAGTTGGGATGTATAAAATTGAAGGCATAGAGGGGGATCTGAATTCAAATCCCTTACACGTATACGTGAAGACGCAGTCTTTAAATATCTGATCACACGCAGGTTTTCCACAGGGCGCCTCTGAAGGCCTCTGCGCGCAGGAGACCCCGCACGGGCAGCCCTCCTGCTTCCTCTGCCACTGCCCCCAGCTCGATTTACTACCCGCTGCTCACAGTTTCTTCTGAAACCAGAGCAATTAGCTTTCATACGGTGTCTCTGTGACATTATTGCCAACGGTACTGTATCTATTGTTAAATAACCAGCCTCTACCCAGTGAACAAATACAAAATTTAATATACGCACAGAGTTGCCTGACTCCAGCTGTGCTCAGCATATCCGCAAATCCAGATACCAGGATCTCAAATGAGGGCACAATTAGTGATCACCCCTGAAAAGCTGGCTTTACATGACCAAGTATCAGATAGGAACAGACCTGGGCAAGGACCAGATGTTTATTTATTATTATTATTATTATCATTGTTACTACTACTACCACTATTATTATTATACCTTAGTGGCCAGAGCTAGGTTTTCTATATATAAATCAACATTATTTGGTTTATCTGAAAAAGATATACAAATTTTTTCAACAAGAAAACCTGAATTTCCAGTCAACCTGCACTATTTCTTTCCTATAAAAACAACAAATTTAATTTTCTATCAGTATAATTATTTTACAGACCTTTTTAATATCATTTAGTATATGTCAATTTTTAAATCAAAATACCATTTCATACTAAGAAGTCAGAAAGTTTCATTTCAAAAGTCATGGAAACCAAGCTCTTACAGAGTTTTGCCATGGAAAAGGCCAGAATCCATATCTCCAGGGCAGAAATACACTGTCCTGATTAGGCAATCATCTGTTCATTCACTACCCAACAAATGCACCAGGGACACATGCGCAGTAACTTCTGTTGCTGAAGTTCTACAGCAGGGGGAAAAAATGCTTATGTGATGGTGATAGCCTTTCTGTAGTTTGTATGCAAAGGCCAGCATGTTAATTGAGCAAGCTTTCTAAACAACAGCACTCCCTGACTTTGAAGCTTTAAGAGCTTTTGTTCTTAAACCCAGTTTGGTGCATATGTTGCTCTCCCCATAAGTTGCAGCTTTCTGATGAACTCTGCTCTTTCTCATGAAGAGTCTTGACTAGTTCTATTTTGAAGCAATTTTTGATTTTATGGATAACATTTAAATATTAAACTCTCAGAACAGAAGAAAAAAAAAATATTATCACAGTTCCCAACAAAGCCACAACACAAGAAGGCAGCATTTCTTGATGTCTCCATCAAAGGATGCTCCACAACCTTCAGCACAGGTTTCTGATATTCAGACTCTCTTCTGTGCCTCAGCTGACCACAGACTCAATGTGAAGACAGCCAGGGAAAAGAACAATTAGATGCAACTATAAAAACTGAAGTGAAAAAACTGTTACATTCCTACTGAGCTGAATATCACTGCCTCATTTTGAACCTCTGTAACCTAACACACGTGTTCCAAAATTTCACTACTTTCACAGATTTTTTTTTCAGAAAAAATCACATTGATTTTGTATATAAAATATCAGTTCTGTGTATTTATACACACGTATGTATAAAATATATATGTATAAAATACAAGCATGCATGCATAAATAAATAAATACAAATCCATATTTGGTCACACACAAATGGCATAAATGGTATGCCATGGATTAAGTGTCACATTCACCCCTAACCTCTAGATTAGGAAGGTGGTCATCTGAATGACTGTCAGGATTCACCGAACAGACTGTCACGCTGACCACGAGTGCCTGAGATTTCTGCTGATCATTACAGTGGTGAGGAGACCCTGACAATTCAGGGGGGAGAAAAGACCCCAGAGCCATATTCTGATGCCTGGGGCTCCCAGTTTAGAGTTTGTGAGATTATAATGACATTTGTCAGCATTCAAAAACTTCATTCCTCCTTCCAAGCCATTTCTACACAAAATCGAGTCAGAATAGAGAGCTAAACCAAGATATTATTTCTGCGGCACATTTATAAATACTCAATTCCATAAGACAGGAGATTCATAAAGCACTCCAAAGGATTGTCCTCATTAAGACATAAGACATCATCATGGAAATATGCCTTTTGCTGTTGAAGTGATTTCCCTGGATTACAACTGAGCGTACGCCAACGAGTTGGAAGGGTTCCCATAATATGGGAGTGAAGTGTTTGAGGCATGCAAAGTTATGCTTTAGCACATGTTCCTGCTTAAATATACTCAAAAGGGTATATTCTGGAGATGGAGAGCGAGCATTACTGATAGTGCTGCAGTGATAGTAAGTAATCATCATTTGTTGAATAACAGCAATACCTTTCATTCTTATCCAAGTTACATGAAAATTAGAAACCTGCAGACAAAAAGTGAGTTGAATGTAAATAGTTTCTGATGTTACCCAAAAAATCTCAAAAAAAAGGTCAGAAGTAGCAACTCAAACTGCTAACACTGTCCTGAAGGTCTACCAGTTCATCTGTTTTACAAGATAAGCAAACTGAAGTACCTGGGGTTTTTTTCGGCTAATTTAATGCAAATTAGCAAAGGAACTGGACAAAATTCACTCCCTAAGTCCTTAAGAGTGAACAGGCGTGGAGAAAATCCTTTTATTATACCTTTCTCACTACAGAGGCTGAGCACCAGAGAAAACAGGACCAGACAGGCAGAATTCCCAGGTAATCAGCTTTGATTACATTTGGATCCTTTTTACTTTCGCCTGTGCTAATGCCGTAGTCAATAAGCGTAGAAGTCTGTTTTAAACAGATATTGGGGAAAATATCTATTTGCATGAGAAATTTGATGAGGGATCATGATTAGCTCAGCTGTAATAAGTGATTGCGATTCCAGGCACATTTCAGCCTCACTGCCAGGGTGATTTCTCTCTATAGAACAGATTTATTCTTCTGTTGCACTAACAAAAAAACCCAGAATAGAAATGAGTAAAGGATTAAGCCACTGTAAGGCCTTAAGGTGTCTTATAGCAATCCACTTCAAAATCCCATTTCCAACTTAATTAGCTGTAATTTCATAATTAAATAGTCAATCACAGAATTTCATTAAAAGGAAATATTCCCCTAAAACCTTATTTTTTGCTTTCTTTTTAACACTCCCAATCATTTCTCTTTCATTTATGGGTTCTTCTCCATCAGTTGGAAGGTGACAGTAACACATGCAGAACTCGAATTTCTTTCCTGCTGTGCAAAGTCTTTAACACACGTCCATGTGCAAATTCGACCCACCCAACCAGCTTGTGTACCACAAGGCACTGTTTGTCTTCCATTAGACAACCCAAACCCCTCTCATGGGTATCAGTGGGTGCAACACATGAATATTCAACATGGTGCTTGCAGCTCCCTCAGATCTGTATTGCAACATGCCACCGATGACCTTTCTATCAGGTGTTCAGAGCAATTCTTGTCCCATGATGTAATTTAATATTTCCAGTTACCCTTCACTATTCTGAGAATACATGTTTTATAGCTCCTCTTAGACGTCTCACTTGAAGTACGAAGTCTCCTGTGAAGTATCAATGAAATCACAGCAACGAAGTTTTGGAGAAAGGGGCAATAGCAAGTTAAAGTCCTGATGGGACTGGTTTCTTAAGAAAAATTGAGGTAGCTAAATGTGTTGGACTTGGCCCAACAAAAACTAAAAGGCATGTAAAGTAACATTAAAGATAAACAGTGGAGAACTGCAAAGAGGAATATTGCTAGACGAATGGAATAGAAAAGAAAATTTTGATAAAATATAAAATTAAAAACAGAACAACGGTGCAAGTTTCCCCATGGAACGGCTCTGCCCCCTTGCCTCAGACATCGAGCACAGAGCAGCTCAACAGACTCTGTCAGGGAACAATTCTGTCCTGGTAGGATATAATATATATACATATGCGTACATACATATCGGGGGAGGGGTGCGTATAAATTTAATCTATGATGAAGTCCTCTAAGCAGGCCACATTCAGAGGTGAAAAGCCCTGAAATAAGCTCAGTGAGTAGAAGGTAGGTGTTCTAAGCATCTCTACTTAAAAAAAGTTGCGTAGGGTACAAAAGCAGTGTAACTTGAATAAAAGGTAGAGGGAGAAGTAGGTACAATAATACTCTGTCTTCAACAGGTTGCTAATAAATACCATGGACATAATATTCATGACCTACCTTATGCAAAAACTGTGCAGATCAGTTAACCAGCATTTCTGAAGCACTTTAGGGGCCTCAGAAAAATGGGATTTATTATGTAAAATGCTTGTGTTTGGGAATTACTAAACAAATATAAATGATAACAGGGAGCTTGGCAGCAGTTAGCCACTCCAGGGAGTCCTCCATCCTTGCCATTTGGATACTGAAAACAAGGACTGTAAATGGGAGCAAATGAACACACTTGTAATAGAAGAGGAAAATGCATATGGTAATGAGCCAGCAAAGCCTCAGCAAAGCCAAGGGGAGCAGTGATGTGTGGCTCGGTGACTGCCACAGCACGGCAGGGACTCGTTGGAAAAATTGGCCTTGTACTATGCCAGGAGGAACCAACTCTCCAGAGCTGCCATGGGCCCTAGAAAAAGAGGACTACTGATGAGTAATTAACAGAGGTAGCTCTCATTCCACATGGAGGGTTTGGGCTGGTGGAGGAAGCTCTTTGAGTCCCCAGCAGTCCTCTGGCAGTAAAATGTGCCAGAAGAAGAGCTTCTGCAATCCCTTGCTGGAGATAACTCGTTCTCTGGGATTTTTCCTCTGTCCAGCAAGGTAGTAGGCCATATTCCATGTCCTTTGTCCATGTGGGCTTGGGAACTTGACTCTGAAATAGGTATGCAGAGTGAAATTGCCTTTTCTGTTGCTTTTTAACAAGGTAAGCCAAGCAAACATAAGAAAGGCTAACACAAACAAACAGAGCAACCAGACTGCACCTCCCTTGCACTTCATTATCACCATGTTCACTTGATGCAGCCACTCCTCAGCATCATCTGTCCCTCAGCCCCACAGACAAACTGTGGCCCACCGCTTTATTGTGACTTGCCTGGGCAGGCTGTCCTCGCTGACCACCCTCGCTCTGGTGGGGATGCTCCAGCAGCTGTGGAAGCACCACCTTTCCCAGGACATGTTGCAGACCATTCTGATGATTCACTTGTTGATAAAAAACACATTCACTCAGAAAAGTCCCTAAAGTACGGCTTTAGCAAGCTGTGAGTAAAAACAACAGTTTGCAGCATACAGTCATTTGTCTTCCAGCCCAGGAGATCTTGGGCTGCCAGCACACCACTCACCAGATAGCAGAAGGTCATCTCCCATGTTTCTGTCCGCTTGTTTCCACTCTGTGCTACACAGGTATATCAGCAGTTGGCTTAACCATGGTGACAGAGAGTGACACTGGTGCAGATGAGGTGGCCCTAGTTCGCTGCGTGGTGCCATTAGCTTTTATGCCTGTCTTATATAAGAATAAGGAAATAAAGAAGAACACTGATAGGCACTAGCTATAGTCCCTTGTCCAAACTATAGTCTTTCGGGAGCATTAATCCATCTAGAAAGCAGTTCACCTTCCAGGCTGTGGAAACATGTGAGGGAGAATCAGAACTTCGTGTACTACCTGGCTCTTCTGCACTCCCTGTGTTACCGCCGGGCCTGCCCTTCACAAGCATGCAGTGTGAAGGAAGTTGGCGTCTCCACCACACAGCTGTTTTTCACTAGAAGCTTCTGGTTTTTTAATGAAGAACAGTCACACTAAGCCATGTTCTTCCTGCCTGTCCTTCTCCTAACACCCTTCTCTTCTGGAGTACTAGGTTTTTATATTCCCAAGCTGCAAAAGCCTTAAAGTCTAGCAGAAACAAGAAGAACCCCCCACACCTAAACCTCTGCCTCCTTTCCCTGCTTTGAAGCCTCATTCTGCAATGCCACGCTCCATCATTCTGGACCGCTCAGTTCAGATATGTGCATCTAGACAAGACCCTTGCTCTTGTCTCCTCGGAGCTA
>NW_008825614.1:786022-792802 GCF_000699105.1 Pygoscelis adeliae
GCTTCATCAGCAAAGAACAACTATGTGTTTACTGGCTGTCTGCATCATTTTTTCCAGGAGCAGCAGCCACCCAGCCCCTTCCTCAGGCACCACCAGCCATCACTGATGTTTCTACTCCACCTCAATACTTCTCAGCTGCCAAGTCCCTTCAGAGATGCTGAGAAAGCAAATGTGCCCCCTCCACATGGCCCTTTTGCTACTGGAACTGGCCCAGAAATTTTATTTTCCCCACAAAAATCCCCTTTAGAAAAATTTTTGACCAAGAGTTCAAGAGCACCTTAAAAAGAAATATTTTACTTTCTTTAGACCTCCTTCTTTCATGGAGGAGAGGGGGTTGCAAATGAAAAACTTCAGTTCCCTTTATTGAACACCTGGGTCATGAAAGGAACAGACAGTGAGAGAAGGGTTTTTTATTTGTCTCCAGGGAAAGAAAGTGGAGGCGCAGGAAGATGGAGACAAGTGAGCAAAGGTAAAAATAAAGCTATTTTGCAGGATTTTGCATTAATTTTCTTTTAATAGGCAAACACAGCATTTCAAAGTAAGTTTTCCTTCAGGAGCCTTTCATTAAGAACAGCCACATTTCTGTGACACTACCTGTAAACAGTTTTTTTTCTTTTCCAATGATTTATAGCAAGTTTATTTATTTGTGATATAGCAGTTTAGTTTGCTATGCTCAATTAAACCAGCTTATGACTTCGTTCTTTTGTTTTTTATAGCTCTAGCATCAACTGACCTAGAAAGCAATTTGCAACGGGAGGGCAAAAGAAGCAAGTTACAGCTTAAAAAGAAGCCAAATAAACAATTTAATATCCACCCATAAATACGAGAATATCCTTCCTTTCCACACCCTGCTATAAAATGGAAATATTCCTTACTACCAGCTATTGACCGTAAAAGGTGCACTTTGGGTTCAGGCTTCCTACTTTTCCTAAGTATCCGCATGACAGCATCCTTTTGCTTTACCACAGCCACTTGTGTACCAGACCTCTGGCAGAGCACTCATTTTTCTGATTCAGAAACAATTTTCCAGCATAATGACAAGATGTTCTCCATTAGAAAGATATATGTGTATGACCAGTTCCAGATATACTGGCTTTTCTTTTTATGTGTAAACAAGCATGGCTATACAAATTCCAGTGATAAGTCACCTTGTGGCTAGCCATCCTCTGAAGCTGGCTGCACAAAGCATTACTCACCACTACTTTCTAAAGAGACACAGGCAGATGTTTTAGACTTCAGCCAGCTTGAAGAAAACCGAAGGCACGTGGGAAGAGGGATGCTAGATCAATGTGTGCTAGGCTGCTTCTGTTGCAGTTGAAATTTGTATATCTACTTCTTTGCAGAGAAACTCTGGCACTTTCCTGTCATGAAACGTTAATCCCATGTTGATCTACCTCTTCTAGAGTTTTTATTCTGCGGGGCAATGCTGCAATCCGCATGCTTCCCAGAAAGAAGTCAGCAGCAATAAGCAAGGCCTCTGGTGCGGTCTATGAAATGTCGGGCACTGCCCTCGTGTCTGTGTGTGGTCAGGACTGGGGCAAAGGAAATAACCTTAATATGCATTTCCTTCTTGAAAAGACTGCTTCATCATAAGATGTCTTTGCCTATTTTGATTTATTACAGTTTTGCAGAAGAAAGGAATATCAACACTGATGTCATTTTGACCTCATGGCAAAGAGGTCAGGAAGTAGAATCAGACATCCCATGTATTTAATGCAGTAGAAATATTCCTGTAGGATGTGAACCGCACCAGAAAAAAACGTTGTGCTTTGGCAACACCTGGCTAACATGGTTAAATTATTTTTTAACTAAATAGTTGGTTACTGGAAAGAAAACAGTGTCCACCTCAAGGCAGTGAGTACCTTTAGAAGTCTTTAAATAAGGCAATAACTCCATTAAATTACAAGTGCTTCTGTCCTTCGTGGGTAATAAAGTGCAAACCTCTTCTAGCTGAATCTTCTCTCTCCTTCAGATCTTCGGAAGAAAAGTTGTAGAACATCTTCCAGCAGTCTGAAGAAGAAAAATATTTGTGGAAAAATAATAATTAGACACATCCCTGCCCTAAAACTAGGGATAAGTCTAAAAAAGGCCAATTCTAGTCAAACCACCTGTTGCTGACCTGAGGCACAAATTGACAGGTAGCAAAATCTTGGGCCTTTTATGAAGTTGGTACCGACACGCAACCAGCCAGTAGAGAACAGCCATGTAATGTACTTGTGATGAGACACTCAGCTGAAGCTGTAGGCTGTCCTGTTCCTCACGCCATGTAAGCAGTGCCAGAGGCTGGGGTGAGTTCATTTGGAGGATGTACTCCAGACAGGTACAACTTTGGTCGCTGTGCTCTTGCAAAGACCGGTCTACACACTGTTCCAGGGCTAAACCCAAGCACCTGAGACTGGATCCTGTGCCCAATATGGATACCAACACAACTACATCCTTCCACCAAGTTATTTTATGTATCATTACCAGAGGATTGTTGCTTAAAAAAATAAAGGCAGAAATTCTCAGGAAGTCCTTTCACATCTTCTCATCGTGTTCGAGCACTTAGAGCACCTATAGCGGTTTCCAATACTGGGATGTTTGAATTATCACACTGAGACTAAACCTAGCATCCATAACTTGCACAGAGCATATCAAGCTGGGTTGTTGGACTACAAAAAACTAACTAAGCCCTCACTGATGCTCTTCTTGATTTAGGGAATATTTCTATGTTACTTCACTCCCCAGTGTGAGTGCTAAAACAGTGTTTCGTTTCAGTGTTTTAAATCTTGGCTGCTCAGTACCAACAAGACAAAAAACTTCAGCCTTTCATCTGTAAAGAATTCCTTAGTAAAGCTGCAAGCTACAAAGCTACCGTTGTCCATCTTAACCATTCTTTTGCATGATTTTTTGATGATTAACTATCTTCAGATTATTTATGAAGCTGTTTCATTTACCAGGTCCACTTCACCCAAGCAAAGAAATATTAAGAGAGAGCCAAGATGAAAGCAGAGGAACAGGAACCCTTTTTCTAGTGGCTCCCCAGCACCTGGGGTTGAAACAGCTCTGAGGGAGGGGCAATTCTCCCTCTAAAATACTGACAGAGGCACGAAGGAGGCGAGGTGCCTCTCTTCAGCCCCACAAAAGTTCTGTGAGAAGTTCAGGATGACAACGGCAATGGCATTCCCACTACTCACCCCCAGCCCCAGCCCCCCCACAGCAGCAGAGAGGGAAGGACAAGGCAAAGCCAGGCAAAATTAAAAAATCTGTAGCCAAAATCTGCATCTTAGTGTATTTATTGACGTGGTCTAGGATTAGGTACAAAGCTTAAAGGGGGGGGAACATAAAAAAGGGGAAAAAAACACACACAAATACCTTTATAATGGCAATAGGCACTGAGTGGGAAAGAAAGGTTAGCAGCTTTTGTCCCCTCCACGGTTTTTTTAAATAGCAAGCCAGTGGAGTATCCTTTGAAAGCAGATAAGCCTGGATATTTCTGTTAGGAATTACTGGGAGCAAGTTGCTAATGCTATTATTTTTCTAGACCCATTATCTGAGACTTACTCTCACTTGCCCCCCCACCTACTTGAGGTAATTGTTGAATAATTTTATTGAAAGAAATAAAATTCAATCACCACTTCAAAGGCTTTTTCTTGGCTTTTTTTTTTTTTTTTAAGAGAATACAAAGGTTCCACTATCACAATGGCTCTCCCCATGGTAATTATCAGGAATATACCTCAGACACGGGAATCTGGAAAACACAAGAAAGGCTGTAATTGTGACCACTGTGCCGTAGAAAAAAATAATCTTCATATAGTAACTGTCTCAGTCGGCTTGCTTAGACTTCACAGTATTTCCAGCCTTATGAATTTCCCAGGCTTGAAAACGTTTATCTCAGCAGGTTGCAGAGCTTTCCGCTTCCGTCTTTATTACGTGTAGTTGGACTGTCTTCATTTCTTGTTTGCAGGGGGTTGTCTTCATAGGCGACCACTGTTTATTTTGAAAGATTCATGATCTTTCATGTGCCAGTGCACAAGACATTGCATCACTGAAAGGCAGGAGGAGATTTTACCCAAATATAGCTGTCCTCCAAGTGTCTAATACAGAATCACTTTAAAGCAACTCTGTTAGACATATTGTTTTACATTAGTACTTTTTTCTTTTTCTTTGCAAATAAAAAGGGTATCTCTGCCTTGACTTGTAATCATGGAGAGATATGGATTTGCAACTAAATATAATCTTTATGGTAAACTTGGTAACTCTCCTCCACCCTCAAGAAATAGTCTTTAATTTAGCATGCATTTGTTCAGAGTCTTACTTCACATATCAGAAAATGATTACTGAAATTTCTTACTTGTTGGATTATTCATAATTTAGTCATTATTTTCATTTAGGCAGTTTGAAATGGAATTTTGTACAGAATTTAGCATGCAGAAAGCCAGATGAGCACGCACACACACCCCCTCCATACACAGCATCAGACACTCAGATACCCAATGAAAGAGCATTTTAAAATGAAAAATAGCAGAGCCTAAAAAATTCTGAAAAGGAAGTTATTTGACCTGTTTCTGTGTGCACCCATGAAAACTCCCAAGCTGGTGGATGTCCCCCACCCCGTGTACCAGGAAACCTCATGTCCCACCTGGATAAACCCCCCAGGCCAGCTCGCCAGGAGCGTGCTCTACATGCAGACCCATGATGGCTCTGTCTAGGAGAGCTGGTTATGTTTTGAAACCGCTTCACATTCAGTGCGCTCCGGTGGCTTTATAATAGATGCCTTCACCCCGGCTGAGCCTCGGGAAACATCCCTGCCTCGGCGGCGACTCACTGCAGAGCAAAACAAAGTACACTGGTTTGTGTGCCGAAGGTAGAGACTTTTGGAAAAGCCAGAATTACCAAAAAACCCGAAACCAAACACCATGGAGAAAACAAGAAGCAATAACTTTAGGAACGGTTTCAGCAGAGCTGGAGGGGGAGGGAGTTGCAGGGGTTTTATTTCAGGTCTCTGAAGCAGTGGAGCTGCTTCCCTGGTGTAGGCGGGTGTCGTGGAGTAGTGGGCTGAGCCTGGCATCTTCCCTATGAGCAGACCCAACAACGTTAATCACACGCCCCCGTGAACATGCGCTCCCAGTTAGAAATGAGCCTGCTTACACGACAAAGACGTCGAAGGCCACTCGGGGAGGCGGCTGGTCGTGGCAGGGGGGTGGAGGGCTGCTCCCCAGGGCTGCCTCCTCCCATCCCCCACGAACACCACCATTAATCGGTTCCTGAGCCCAGAAGCCACACCGGGTTGTCCTGGCCAAAACTGAGTGAGGATTTGGGCAGCACAATGCCCAAGGGACATGCTAACCGTGCTCACACCTCTCCAGCTGCTCTTGCCCCAGCACCCCTCCTCTTCTCCCGTCCCCTTGCACAGCCAGGCCCACAGGGACCCTCATAGCGGCAGCATCTCCCCGGAGTCACCTTCCTCCCCACAGGAGCGGTGCCTGGCCCCCACTGTAGGGCTGTGAGGGCATGCTTTCCTGCAGAGACCACCGCCAGCCATACATGCTTGCAGCACATGGCAGCTCCTTGCCACCTCCGCTTGGCAGGGCACAAGGACCACCTCATCCAGAAACAGCGGCTTTCCTTGCTATGAAATCAATCTAGTTTGCAAAGCACCTTCTTTTTAAAAAAAAAAATCCTCATTAGAGGGCAGCAAGCCAAAGCAAATGTTAAAACACATCCTCACAGAAAGATAAATATGAAATTAAACTTGCAGCAATTGGTTTACTAGAGCTGTCAAATCACAGAAAGAACAATTTCAGAGAGGAGCATACTTCCAGCTATTAGATAATTTTCCAGTACACTAAGTCATGCTCTTTGCTGATGGATTTTGCCATGTTTAATTATCAATCAGTTAAAAAACATTCCCATTCCTTGGGAAGTACTGGTTGTCCACAGTCATTTCTCCAAAGTTAATGCGAGCAGGATTTCCATAAACTGCTTCAGCTCCCTGATAGACAATTAATTCTTAAACCACTAATACTGGATTTGCTTCTGCGCTCGGATGAGAGGAAATCCGAGATATCGGAAAGTAATAAGAAAATACCTTGTTCGTGCCCAAATACCCTTTGCTACATGCAAATATGACTAAGTATGTGAAGAGGCTGCCACTGAAAAGTCAGCACAAATGTCTGCAGTTAATCAAAAATAGCTTATGAGCAAAATTGAAGTGAACATTTCATGCTGCTACTAGGATTGCAAATGAGGGTTTCTTGATTTGACTGGCTCCAGGCCAGCAACAAACGGATTTTCTAGAGCCACCAAGTTTATAATAGATTTTGTTCCAGGGGAAAGTTGTGAGCAGGAGGTGGGATCACCTCCAACACGCATGTCCGTAGCTCTCCCCGTAGCAGGTCAGCACGCAGGTGCCCATAATCATCCCACACTTGCTTCCATTTGCATCTCATGGATGGAGTCTGTCACTCTCACAAGCGCTCAGCGACGATCCCGCTAGGCCTGGGAGCTGCTCTGGAAGGCGTCCAGGCAACATCCCTGTGAACGGCAGACTGTGTATTTTGAAAAGGATTTTCCGAAATGCTGTAAAATTTGGCTTAACTCCCACTGAATTCACAGTTAAGTCAATGGTGGGCATCTTGAAAAAAACCATCCATGGGACGCAGAAAGTACAAATTTTGGACAGTGTCAATGCTTCCTCTGGGCAGAGGGGGGAGGAGGGAAGGCATTGTCTACTCCAGCACCCACTCCACCTCTCCTCGCACACGGTCACCTCTGAGAGACCTTCTTCTCTTCTGCCCT
>NW_008825614.1:792879-808632 GCF_000699105.1 Pygoscelis adeliae
TCTGTTGGAATAAACTCACAAGGAGGAAGGCAGTGAGAAGTCAGAGAATAGATAATTTTCCAGTACGCTCAGTAAGGTTATTTGCTGATGGATTTTGACATGCTTGATTACCAATCCATTAAAAAATTTCTTTGGAAGTACTGGTTGCCCGCCATCATTTCCCCAAATGACGTTGTTGTCGGGACATTATGTAAGTGCCAGCTTATATATGGTAGGACCCCGGCAAAGTCTCAGGTCTGAGACCACCTTTCTTGGGCTCTGCAGCAGCAGAAGCAGTACAAGATTAGGACCTTAGTAGCTGGCATAAATTGCCAGTAGCCTGCTGGTCACTAAACCAGCTTTAAGGGACCCAAACTTGAAGGTTCCCAAGCACCCAGCTTGCTTCTGCTGTGTCAAGGTTTGGGTGGGTTTCTTGCCTGTACTACAGTGTCCTCCTGCAGTCACCATCTCCTTTGAAGGTAAGACATGAAGAACTGTGACACTGCTGAGAAAATACGAATCTTGCCTGTGGAATACCTTCCACCTTCCCCCTTCAGTCCCAGCCGAGTGTCTTCCTCCTTCAGGCTACCCGTGCCCCCTTACTCCCCTCCTCCAGGTAACACGTTCCCCTGCGATGTCTTGCAACCCTTAAGTCCACTTCCCCCATTGCCCTGCCACGACTCATGTCTGTCACAGGGTCTTTGCTGCTCCTCACAGGTCATGTCCTCACAGAGATGCTGATCACCTCTCCTCATCCACAGAGTTGTAGACTCCGGGCAGGTTTCACTCTCCCTGGAAACCCTAAGAGATGGCAATGACCACGGCAAAGAGGTACAGAAAATGGCAGTCCCCTTGCCCCACTGGGGGCACCAGCAGCTCCACTGGTGATAACGAGAAACAGCAGTCAGGCTGAGCTAGAGAAAACTGGCAAATCATGATTAATAACAAAATCATAATAAAACCATGCCAGCTGGCAACATAATCGTCTGTCGGTGGGCTGGATCTGCAGGGAGGGAACCTGCTGTCGTCTTGAAAAAATCAGAGGCCTGTAGGAATTGTGCACAGTGAGGACACCAGCGCACCTCCTCCTTTCCCCACCCTTGATCTTGCCAACACAAGTCTTACCTTTCACCTACAGGCAAGCGACAGCATCTGACAGTGTGCTGGCTACCACTTTGGCCAAGGTAGTAACTGGACTAGTGGTCTGCAGAAGACAAAACAGGAGTTCTTAGGGCTCAAACTGAAGAACTCAGTAATACTACTGACTCTCATCTTCTGAGAGTTTGGCACAGATGGGTACACAGAAGACACACCTTGGCAAATGGATTTCACATGCGAGATGTGCAACAAGGGAATGAAATGTGGAACATGCATAGTGATTCACAGCTACAGATACGATATTTTTTAAAGAAAAAGTCCATTTTAAAGACATTACCACCACCTGGAGTCAACCACAATCTGCAGGACTTTAAGCTCCCTCAGATATCATCTGTAAACACTATACTGTGACTTGGTCTTTGGGATACTCAATATATTAGCTCAGCTTAATAGCAAGCAGGTAACTTGACAGTAGTTTCAGATTGTCACCCATCTGACAAAACTAGAAGAGCGTTGCAAAAGTAAGTCACTTTGAAGTAATGCCTCGAACGGCTTGCTTGAGCATACCAGACCAGTCCAGGTGACAGCTAGCTCAACTAAGTACTTTTACCTGGATTACACTACAGTGTTTTCGATAAACTGTTTCAGAGAAGAAAAAAACATGCAACGACACACAGAGAGAGACCTGAAGAAGACAGTCCTTCCTAGGATCCCTTTGCAATATGATCATGCTCAATATGATCAAGCTGTACACAGATTTCCTTATTACTATGGACATTCAATGTCTATGTTTGTGTCTGCTTAGTTCTTATTGTTAAGGTTAAATAATGCTTTGGTTTTTTGAATCTGTCTGATCATAGCTGGTACTGAATCTAATAGACTATTCTCTGTAGGTGTTAAAAGTTTGTAGAAACTGTATTTTTTGCAATAACTTCTGAGATTTTTGTGTTTCTCCCATTCCAAAATAAAGGGAGGAATTATTTCAGAAAGTATATAAAAAGAGAATGAAACTATAATGTTGTACCAACTAGAGGGAGATTGTGGCTTTGGAACATGAATCAATTTCATGGATTTCAGATTGCTTTTTCTACTCACACACTCAAGACTTCTTTCCCCACCTCCGCACAAGAGAACAAGTAGGGACACAACTTCTAACATTTTTTTTATTATTTAAGAAACTTTTGGTATAGCAGATGACATAAAATGCGTTAGCTGCCTACTTCTGCAGAGATGCACAGTGAACTTCAGTAACATACTATGAGCTGAATTAAATTGTCTGCCAAAAGCAAGCAAACTTTTCTAGACAATCTGTTATTTGACACACCGCAACCAGTAAAGCCTGTTGTACCATCTGCTCTGTATAAAGTGCATGGTACGTGTTTTACATGGTTTCTAAACTTAGCAGTGAGCCAGAGCCAACATTTCTGCAGTGGGGATCCCCTATAAGAAATTCTATCAACAGCTCTTGCCCTCTTGGCCTCATGTCCAAGATGCTAGAAAATCCCTTTTCATACAGATTTCATTGCCCTTCCAGACAGACTTTACACCATCAGGAGAACCAAAAGTCTTTTCAAAGCGTATCTTGCTGGTTACCTCATGAGTAACTTTAAGAACAAAGAAAGCACTAGGATCAAACCTGTGGCTCTTCCAGTTCTGTAACACTACTAGGATGCAAGCTTTACAGGTATTTGCGTGTAGAAATTACACACTTAAATTTCTCTTACCTAAGATACACTAATTTGGAAGAGTCTTGGTGTGAGGGCTGTATTCGTCTTGTGCTGTAATTGTCCCAAAAAACAACCTCCGAGCTTCGCCTTAGGAGATGTCTAGCCTTCTGTCACTGTTTGCTATTGATGAAGGCCTTCATCATGACAAGATTTCTTATACACAAGTATGCGCACAAAATCTGCAGAATGCACAGACAGCAAACCTGAGGTGTCACAACTATGAGGTATGTCCTACACATACCTAATTCTGCTTGCGCACTGCAAACCTGGCACTTCTAGGAGAAGTTACACTGCTACACATGACAACACAGCAGAGGGTACATTCCCACCGGTGCCAACTGGGAGACCGGTATCCAGAAATCCCACAAAAAATCCTGGTGTACCACAACTGCGTTAGAGGAGTCTGATCTGCTGGAGTTCTCAAACATCCAGAAATGTTCAAAACCTCCCTATTCAACGTTTTCCTGCCAAAAAGGGAACACACCCAGGAAAACTACACACACACACATATATCCTGGCTGCGTTGCATCAAAAGGTAAAATGGGGATGGAAAATCAGCTCATTAGTGTGATTTGGAGGTACTTCTGCATCCCTAACATATTGGGTCAGTCAAAATGCTATCTTCTATCTTTGATTTTTTATTTTTTTTTTTTAAATTGGAGGAAGGATGAAGGGATTCTTCTCGCATACCACTGAGAAACATTTTAAATTCTTATACACAGCAGCCAGTTGGTGTTTCCAGATTTTTTTCACAGCTTTTTTGCATTGCAAATATGACTTCTCTAGAAGATACCTTCCCAGCAACATGCCGGCAGCTCTGAGCACGAAGAGGGGAAGGAGCAGGCGCTGCGGAAAGGCAGCTGTTTGACCACCTGGGCCAGCAGCATGAGAGGGGCACAAGAGCGAGGAAAACTGGGGGGGCAAGGAGTCAGAATGCCAAAGTACTGAAATATGCAGGGGAAAGAACACATAGAAAAGTTGGATGCTAGAAGGAGGCTGTAAATTGAGGTTGATTCATTTTTTGCATAATTTTAGTTGGTGTGTCTGTAGAATAACTTGACAAAGTACATAGATCTGATTCCACTAAGACTTCTTTATATTACTATGACAACATCATAACTTAATGTGGTCCAAACTATCTAAACTCTTTTGTATTTCATAACAGAATTGCATTCTTTAGATGCATTTAGGGTCATATCATACGTTTGCATAGTATTTCTAGTAAAAACATCCACAACAAGAACTACTTTGAAACTTGTGGCTTTTTTACTCTATACATTTTATTTTTCCAGGCTTTTGGTCCCTAAAAGCCTGACTAGTGCTGTGCTTACAGACTTTAAAATATTTATTATGTTCTCTGGCCTGGGGCTGGCAACTGGATTATGTGACAGGTGGTCCTGAAAGACATCCAAGCCCAGGGACAAACCAGCCCCCATCATCCCCCTGGACATTTCACTGAAAGTACGCTCTGCAGTTGAGGATCCTGAGACACAGACTGCCCTGATATGAAAGTGATGATGGATTGTGACGGTCGACATTTTTTCATTAAATTAAAATGCTTCCCCAATGGGAAAACTGGGCTTTAGATGGAAAAAGGGGGTGGGGGGGGGGGCTAAATGGAGAAAAGATGAAAAAAGATGGAAAAAGAACATATTTGCATTATCATAGCATCATAGAATCATAGAATCACAGAGTAGTTTGGGTTGGAAGGGACCTCTAAAGGTCATCGTTACACCATAGGCATTTCAGTCTGTACATGTCAACTTTGCATTTACCATCATGGACACAACTCCGCAGTCGGGCTCCATTTCCCAAAAGAAACTAAACCACCCAGCTGCCGTGGAGCATGTGCTCCCTACAGAATGAGGAAGAGCCCAGCGCAGACTGCAGCTCTCTACAGGAGATAAAGCCTGATGGTCACCTGGAATAGAGGTGAAGGGGACAGCATGAGGTACCTGAACTGCAATTCCCCAGCATTTCATGACAGCAAGATTTTAGGACCTAAATTTAGATAGTTCTTATCCAAGCGGCAAGGCAGTGTTCTACAGATAAAATTAATCAGTTTTTGACCAAGCTTCTCCCTTCTTCTCTAACATTTATCTGTTATTTCATATTATTTTATTGACTTTGTGCCAAGGTGTGTGAAATTCGCTGAGTACAGCCTGAGAAAGGACATCAGTGGATAAAGTCCTTAAAAACTTTAATTCTAGCCAGTGGCTGGAGCAGAATGGCTTAGGGGACTCCAGTTGTAATGGATCGACATGGGGGGAAAGGCTTAGAAATCTGGAGGCACTAAGGGGAAAAGTCAATGGCAAAGGTACCCTGATGCACTTTGTTCAAATCAAAATGCCAAAAAAATAGAGGTGGTTTGTTGTGGTTTTTTTCATTTTAATATTTTATAAAGTACACCTGCCTGATCGAGAGGACAGGGGGAACAGGGATGTTCCAGTCTACAGTACTGCTCTCTTGATTTCATTATCTCTAGTCTCAAAACTCACCTCTCCATATATTGCTCTTTGTGTCCTGCTCACCTTGTCACCATCCTAGAAAATTTCGAGTAGCAGAGGAAACCCATCCATCTCCACAGCAAGTAGAAGGGCTCATATACACTATTTTGTTTCCTCCAAAGTAACATTTTCATCTATTCTTTATTACATTAATTGACTAGAAAAAAAAATCACTTGTGTAAAAACTGACAATGGCTTTTATTCTTTGGGGAAATTTTAGAAGCCTGAAAGAGAAAGAACAGTGAGATCCCTTCACACAGACACAAACACACACATGCCCTTTGCGCTCATGGAGAGAAAGAATTTGAATTAGCTGCTTTCATGGTTTGAAAGCCTAGTTGCCAAAGAGAGTTTTGGAAGCAACTGTGGGGATGTCTCCCTGCAAGAAGCAACACAATAGAAACCATAGGAAAAGAAGAAGAGAAGGGAAAAAAGAAGAAAGAAAGAAAAGGATAGGCACTAAGAATAAGCTCCACCTCAGAGGAGAATGGGTGCTGCTCCCACCCGTCAAGTGCATTTGGGGGGTGCCAATGTTTTCCCTCTGGAGTTTAACTGGCCAGTTCCCAGAGAGGCACACCAGCAAGGTCCAGGTTAGAGGGCTGTAGCCAAATGAGGACTTGAAAAAATGGCAACGTAATCCTCCTCCCAAGGAGAAGGGGTTTTGACAGCAGGGACAGATCCCCCGTTTGCTTTCCCAGGCTTTACAGCCAGTACCTGTCTCGGTCCCTTGAGCCCATTAACAAAAACTTTTGTGCATCCGCTGCTTCCCTTAAAGTCATCGTGGTAACTCTGCTCCTTCCACCTGCGCTTCTTTCCACAGGCCCTTGCCACTCTGCCTCTGGAAAGACATCTTTATAGTTATGAGGCCGTGTATTTTGGAAAGACAGGACAACAGAAAGACGACAGCAAGCAGGAGTTAGAAACAATCCAGATCTGTTCCACGTCCCGGCTGTTGCCTTGCCGCGAAGCCACCGCCCCACTTATCTTTGAGACAAGGATAACAACAGAAGCTCCTGTAGGGCTCTTCTCTGGCTCAGAAATTTTTGGGCCGTTTACCAGTTATTTAAAAGATAAACAGACTGCATGTTCTTCTTTGGAAACAGAGTAAGACACAGTCAGTCAATGACTCGGTTGGAAAACTGAACAGTCATTGCAGTTAAACTTGCATCCCTAGCTACACAGCATGATAAAAAAACCCAACCACACTTAACAGTCCATCATGCTTTTCCATCACAAACAGCTTACTATCTAGGATTTAAACATGAAAATTGTAAACTTAATTACGTGTCAATGAACAGGCTCGCATAGAGAGTCCAGCTTTAATTCAAAATATCATAGTTAATTTGCCAGCTTAAACATTAAGTGGCTTTGTTTTTCATTAACTTATATTTATAAGAGAAAAGGGAAACAGGTTATCTTGATGTAAGGCAAAAGTAACATCTGAGAACAATAATATATATTTCTTTTTTCCCCACTTTCATACTGTCGGAATATTCTTTTTAGCTCTGTCACTTTACATTTACTATTAAAACTATGCCAAGTCTGAGACTACATCTCAAATGTAAATAGTGTACTTGTATATTCTACACCAATTTATGGAGTGGGTGCCTGTATGATGGATTAGTAAAATTCTGTAGTGTGTTTTAGGAATCAAACACAGACTCTTTATCAAAGTGTTCAGAGACATCAAGCATGTTATAAATTGGCTTGCAGCATAAAAAACAAATTAAAACATTCATTTTTGGTCTCGCTATATTTTTGATTCAAGCACATTAGCTGTCATTTTTTCCCCTGTATGTTTTCAAAAGAATGACTTGTTCATAACAGGTTTAGGCAAGCTGGTGTTGGGAAGGGAATATGATCCTTTCGTTTATTAAAACGCCAAGAACTAGACTTCCCCTGCCAGGAGTCTGCAGAAGTACAAGCACCGGATTTACTTATGCCGGAGGAGTGGACCACAAAACTCAGAACACGCAGAGAAAAATCCAACTGTTTCCTTGAACAGCAATAACCATCTGACCAGGGCAGCACCAGCTAATCCCACCACCCCTAACTTTTTCGTAGCCTCTGGTTTATGCCTAACGTCATGCGCTGGAAATGATATCTGGTCACCAGCACCAGGGAAGAGATTCAGGTTGGCTTCCTTGGTGGAAAAGGCCACGCTGCCACCGTATTACCACCAAATGCCCTCCTGCCCCCTTGCCCCTGCTCTCCACAAGCCCCATCCCAGTTTTATCTGCTCAATAATGATTTATTCTACAATCCGCTTGCCATGTTACAGCAACGGCAGCAGGGATCTGTGAAGCAAGAACAAACTTCTGAGGTGTCCCAGTTGATTGTTTGAAGCCCATTAAAGAATAAAGCAAGATACCTATGGAGACTTGCATATGAAAAAACAAGTATTTTTGACTTAAATCGTTCAAAACAGCATACACAACTGATTTGCTAGGGAAGCAAGTTGATCTTCTTGTAGCTCATTGGCAGCACACATTGGATTTTTCTCTGTAAAAACATAACAAGGTAATTATTGGTGCAAAAAGGATTAGGCTCAGGGCAATTTGCAGAACTCTCTCCTCCAGCAGCTGTGCAGCATTACCATTTTCAAAGGCAGGACTCAAAGACTTATCAGCATTGCTATCTAAGGATATTTCTTAGGCTGTGTGATCCAGAACTAGACACAACAAATTCTCATCTGTAAATGTCAGCACTTGCACTAGGCGAGCTTTGGTTTCCCATTAACACACAGATGGAGGATCAGATCAGAGATCAAATGTCAGAGTCACTGACGACAGCAAATTAAATCAGTTTAGATGGAAGCCAAAATAATATCAAAACATTTTTTTTTTTTTTTTTTTAATTAGATCTCCAGCTTTATGCAACATGTCATAATTTTAAGGTCAAGGGAGTAGATGGAGGTTTCGAAGGAATTCTGATTTAAGACCCCCGAGAAAGATTGAGTGTGACAGCTAACATAAATTGTGGCTAGCCTCGCTGCATCCAGAGGGGGCTGCTGGGATGCTTGAGGATGGTCGCTGGACAAATTCAGCTAAGAGAGTCTCAGAGTGGTTTGAGAGTCCTTGCAGCGTGAGTATGCTGTCAGAAGTGGCAGAAGGTGAGAGTTTCACTACTCTCGTCCATGATAGCCTCTACTTTTACGGGCTGCAGAGGAAGCCAACATCTACCAACCTCCTACTGGAGAGAAAGCGCGGTCGTGTTGGTCACTCCTATAACCTGCTTGACACAGGAATCGGCATTCGCACTAGTCAGACATTAAAAGGGCTGCAACAGGCTGGAGCTGGCCACAGTTTGGCATTAGCTTAGCAAGGAAATAAGGGCAACTTTCCACAGTTGTGCAGTAGACCCCTCTGTTACTGCACAGTCTCACATCAGCACATTATTCTGGGTCCCTTTTCCATATTCGAGCAGACAAAATGGTGAAACTTTTATCAAACACTTGGTGAGTTCAGATTTCATTTCAGCTACCTATTCATTTGGTGCCCAATCCACATCCTCTTGTGTAACAACAGCTGGCCACCTGTGTAAAGAAGGTTTTGAACTTGAGCTTCAAGCATGTCTGCAATCTTCCCAGAGATGCCATGGTGGGTCTTTCACCTCCTTAGTTTCCAGAGTGAATCAGAAGCGGGGAAGTGGGGAGGTTGCAATAACAGCTTCCAAATTCATCTCCAGAAGCAAAGAATGCACAGTCCAGAATAAACACACATTGCACTTCTTTGCAGCATTAGGGGGGCTCAGAAAGAACAAGAGACAGGGCTGGAGCGAGAGCTACAGCCACAGAATTACACGCTACACTGGCCCTGGACACACACATACTTAGAGCTATTCAGGCGGTATAGGTGAAACCTTGCATGAATACATACTTGCATATACCATGTTAATACATTAAGTGTCAAACATTAGTGCATGTACATAAATAGTGGCAAACAGAGCTGGGAATCCAAAAATCAGACCATGACATGCTAGGAAAAAAAAAAGACGACAAAAAAAAAAGCCCAAGCTCTTGGCCTTGCTCTTCATGTTTCTTTGGCCTTGTATTTGGAATACAAGCAATACAGAATCCGCATTGTACTCTTCATATCTCCGTTCACAATATCTGTGGATACACAAGAAACAACAAAACTAGATGGGAAGTATTAGCAATCCCTGGAATAGAAAGAGACTGCAACTGCCAAAGACAATCTTCTACCTTTCCCCAATCATAACGTGAACTTGGGCACTCTAATTGTAACAAGAAGCAACACAGGAACTGCAGAGCTGGCAAATTATTTATTTATTAAATGCGCTTAAGGAAAAGGGACCTTCACTGCATTCTCTTCCTGGAAGACAGGATAAATAATGCATAGTAAGAAATAATTCTTCACTAGCAGAGAACAGAGAAGATAATTGAATAGGACTTTACAGCTTTAGTTTTTTATGATTCTTCTATAGCAGGAATCATGTTGGGAATTACCTAACACTTTATTTTTTGGTTGTAATGTTTCCATCATGTTTTGCTGCTGTTGGCTGTTTTCTTTTTTCCATTTAGTTTTCAGCTTCAGTGTTCTGGACTAAACAAACTGCACTTGTATTTAATAATTGCAATGGAAGAGGCTAACTGATTTAGAGGGTTTACTGTTCTTCTTACGGCGCTGTAAATCACCGGGAGAAAGACTAACAATGAAACACTGGTAAATGAGATTCTTGAACAGTCTAAATAGTGTAGCTGTAGTAAGTACCCCTAAATCATATTAAATTCAATCACTAGCTGAGGATTTTCCCAGTGAAGCTAAAGGACCTGCAGATGTTGGCACCAATATTTCTCATACTGATCAACTCTGTATTTGAGGCAGTGCAGAACAGCCAGAGGGAAGGAAAGAAAGCATGGGTTTAACTCCTTTCATACAAAAAGTGGATCTCAGCATGGAGACCTGAGCTCACACAGATTACTCTTTTCAAAGTTAACATAAATAGCTTTCCAAACTCCTCGCTCTATGTAATACGGCAAAAAGCCCACAATTCATGCATGCCTGTCATGCAAACTGCCAACATCACCAAAGCATTCGTGGAAAAAGAAAACAAAAGAAAAACCAAAGAAAGTTCTAAATTTTATCCTTCCCTCTCCGTGATGCCATGGGTTACATACTAAACCCATGCGCCCGCTTGCTTATGAATAACTAATAGGGGAAGAGATAATGCTTTCTATTTTTAATAAAGATTTGATTTCCTTATTCAACAACAAGCTCTTGAGCTTGATGGAAGAATGATGGGGTGAGGTTACGTGCCCTGCAAGAGGTCAGGCTAAGCAGTCACAGCACCAGCCATTAATGTAGCCATATCCCTCATCCCACCAGGAGCTGGTCAAAAATTTTTCTGTGGAGCATTTTTTTAATTCGAAAATTGGACTCATCCAAAGGAAACTTTTTCTTTGTGGTGGGAACATGCATGTACATTGACTCAGCAATGAAAGCATCCACTTGGATGTAGGAGATCAAGATTCAGCTCCCAGGTCTGAACTAGGCAGAATAGCAACTTAAAACCTATAAATTTCACTTTCAGGAGACTGAGCCAACAGCTCTTCTGGGTTTGAATAGAGCGGTCGGTGTTTCTGATTTTCAGGACATATTCTGCAAAGTGTCCTCCCACATGAAACAAGCTTGTTTTTAACACACCAAAACTTTTTACGAGATAGGAAAATAGCTTTGCCTCTAGCTCAGCGGCTGTAATTTCCCTAGGAGCTGCCACTGGTTTAAATCTTTAACAAATACTGACTTATTAAACAGTTTAACCTTAGTGTAAAGTTATTAAACTTATAAAAATCCAACATTTTTAGTACAGAAGTACAGATTGTTCAAAATGATTCTCAGCATTATTATTATTCATTCTGCATGAGCAGCTATGGGGCAGCCATATAACGGAATGTGTCAGTGTCAGACTGCAGAACCTACTTTCTTCAATTACCCTAACTTTTGCTAAGCCAGGATATTAACAATTCTATTCCAGACAAGTTTGCGTGCCATGACTCACCTTCAGAGTTCACAGAAAAATTCAGAAGACCTCCATCTGTCAGCAAGTCCAATGCAAGGTTAACATTGTGAAGCTGTTGGAGAGAGAGAGAGATCAATGTAACAGAAAATATTTTCCACCCAATGGTGCAGTGGCCAGGAGGTTTTAAAAAGTGTTTCTCTAGTAGCTGAAGTAAGATACTGATTCACAAATATGCACTCATATTCATCTCCTTAGTTATGATGGAGCGCTCTTCAGAATTTCTACCAATTATCATACAAAATCGGATGTAAAATCCATCTCCGACAAAACGTATCCCATGAGGTGGGCAGAAGAATCCATTTATTTAAAAATAGACCCTACATGTGAAAGTCTTGTGTTAATGGATGGTTCCACGGGGAAAACAGGCTAGATTCATGACTGGATCTAATAGATGCATGGAATTTACTTCTATTTTTTTAACAATGCCCATACGCTTACCACATTTGGAACAAACAACAAATACATCAGGAAAAAGTTCTCTATATTTCACTCAGAATTACGAAGATTGAAAATCTTCTGTTCCACTATATTTGTGAGCTAGAAGTTTATGCTTTAACATATAAAGATGTCTATACACAATAACATTAGTGATTATATCCTTAACATTACTCATGAGAAATTAAGCACTATGAATGAAGGCTGGGAGTTTTTTTCTGATTTTTCCTCACTTGTTTTTCTCTCCCTTCCCGACATAAAAGCAGCATCACATGCATATGCAGTAGTCATGAATGATTTTTCAAATAATATAACATCCCATTACTAGCTTCTTACAGCTTAAGGGCAGTTGTTTATTTGGCTGGTAATTAGCAAGCTTCCTTCCTGACCTGAACAAACTTCAAATTGTCTCTTCATACACTCCTTAGGCTACTGAGCAATTTGTCCTTCAGGACGCACATCACAGATGCTGCCATGCTGCCAATAAGCACAGGGGTCCCCCATGCATAAGCCAAGAAAAAACTGTGTGCTCTGAAGTGAAGCAATAGATTTATGTTTTATCTGGTTCTCTGATTTACAAGTAACTGAGACTGACAGTTTGGATTCAGGCTTGTTTTCTCCCTCTGATAGTCAGCAGCCAGGAGAGCTTAAGCCTACACAGATCTACACAATTTTCTGATCAGAATGACTAAATCAAATGTTTTCTTAATGAACCAGCATAGGTAATTCCCCCTCTGTAATGCATATGAGATTTGCAAGGAACGATAACATGCAGATTTCAAAATAAATCTTCAGATGGAAATACTGATAATTACCAAAGAAAGGCAACACAGAAAAATAAGTCATTTCATCCAGCTATGCTTCCAGACTCAAAAGAGCTGGACATTTCTCTAGGATTTACAACTGGACAGGGGTCAGGACATGTGAGGTATTTCATCTCTGGGCCTGTTTTGGCAAAAGTACCGAGTTCACACAGTTTTGATAAGCACCGGGGCCCTCCATCTTCTTCTTCATCTCCTGCTTGCACAAAGTTCACCCCTAATTTCAGCCTATTTTGTGATTATATTCTTTGTCTCAGAATACACACCTTTCTATTCACAAGAGCGCCCAGAGCTGGACTTTCTTTACAGTTACCTGTAAACCTTATTTTTTGGTAATAAACACCCAAAACCCCTGCAACAAACCTACCCACGTGCAGTGTGGTCTTCTTGCACCGGCAGGCAGGTCAGCTCCCAAACTTCTGCTCCCACTTTCCTCACCCCTCCTGTCCCTCTAACACGGGCTCCTGCCCTCCCTGCCTCTTATATTTTGTTTCTATTTCCTCCTCACTATCACTGCTTCCATCCCAATTTCCTCTCCTTGTGATTCACGAGGTGTACGTACCAGCTTCAAACCTCAAGCTTTCAGCTTGAATGAAAGTCAATGCACCGCATCGATCATAACAGTGCATGTGGTTGTCACCACTTTTATAACACAAATGACATGTTTTAAATCTCAGCAAAGGTTACATTTTCATACTTTACTGTACCAATTAACGTCTAAAATGACAGTGAGTTAGAAAGCACGGGGGAATTGAAAGACGTATTTTATGTACAAATGACAGTTGAACTATGGTCGCTCAATATTTTTAGCTATATTGTCATCCTGCTTTTCATCTTGTAATGAACATCAGAGGAGAAGCAAATGGTAAATACCACTTTGGCAAACTGTTTAACAAGAAGTCCAGTACTTGGAAGTAACTTTGCTAAAATGAAGTTACTAGGATGTAGAGAATTGTACTGAAGCAGTACCAAACCCCATTATATTCTCCTCCGAGGCCAGTGACCAGCACATGCAGGGTAAGAACTAGAAAGTCTGAGCTCTGTTTTGTACCTAAAATGCAGGGGCATCTCACTTCTTGAAAGAGATCTGTTAGGCTTGAATAGGGCTGATCCAAAAAGAAAAAGGTTATCTATGAAATTTTAAATAAAAAAAATATTAATTGACTTCCTCTGAATAAAGTTACTGGAAATGTTAAAAATTTATTTCCAAGCCAATGCACTGGAGCAAACAATTTTGAAAACTGAGTGGAGGAGGAGAAAGGGAAGAAAAACAACTGCAAGGAAATGCTTTGATTTTGTTTGATTCAACCCTTGAAAATATATTTTCGAGTTCAAAATCATCTTAGGTAAAAAAATCTGAATTTTCCTAATACTTTTAACAGTTGTCAACTGATAGCAATGGATTTTTGACAAAATTTGAACCTCGGTCTCTGATAATTGTGCTTTTAAATGTTTTGATGAAAAGCTCCACAGGAGTATTTATTAATTAATACGGGACCTTTGAGATTTTCATTACAAATAAATACTGCCCAGGGAGGTTAACCGTGGTGAGGTCAGGAATCGGACGAAAGCCTCAACTGTGCGGGGAAGCTGGAACGCAGACCACACCAGAGGAGAGAGTCCCTTCTCAGGCAGCTCTCAAGCAAAAAGGATCTGCCACATTTCACCTTCAGAGATCTAACTGAATATAACCCAGGAAAAACAGCTACTGTTTCAAGATTTTCAGAGCTATTCAGTGGCCCAAATGAAAAATCTCTACCCACATCACAGACAATCTGAAAATATCTCAAATTATTATTTCAACATCCTAGCTCTGAGGAGGAGGCATTTACACCAGCAGCCCAGCACGTGCTACCTTCTGGCTGACACCACCTTTTTCTTTTAAAACACTGATGAAATCTGCCTGGTAGAGGTTGAGAAAGGAGTCAAGCAAGTCTGGCTGGGTACGTTACAGCTCCCTGCCTTGGGGGAGGAAAAAATGTAAATTCTCAAGAGCTTCCTAAGCACAGAGGGGGCCTTCAAAATGTTCTTGTCATGTCTTGATTAAGGTATATTTTTAGGACAGCGTAAGGAAACCTATAGGGATCCAGTTCTGCTATGCAAGAGGTGTCATCCACTTAAAAATGTTGTTTGCAGGACAGACTTGCAGGAGATAGATAGATAGCATATCAACCCGCCACACAGAGCCTCTGTATTTCACTGGAAGGCTTCAGAAGTATGTATATGCCTAACAAATGCAAGTAACATAGTGTGCCTCCCATGAGATAATAATAAATTTTGAAGAAGACAGGAACCTGTTCCAAGGTATTTTTACAGCACCAAGTGCGTGCGTTTGTACTGTCCCAAACCGCCATCCTGCAAACACTGTGCATGCACATGACATCACACGCAGCAGCACCAGCAGCCGCAGCAGTTAAAGCAAGAGGCAGAGCTCTTCACTGACATATGGAAGCATTAAATACACAAGATGTTTGAAGCCTCAAGCTCTAAGTAATTAAATAACAACCTACCATCTCCATGGTGCTGGCTGGAGTCAGGAAGAAATCCCTTAAATTCAGAAAGTAACCCTCCAGTTGTCCAATTAACAGAAGTAAGATAACTCCATCTGCAAACTGGATGAAGAATGATCTGAATATTATTTATTACATTGGCGTTTAGTAAATTACTCCGATAAATGCCATTCTAGCGATAAAGGAATTTAAATGATACTCTGGCAAGCAGACAGCCTAATGACTCAGCTCCCTCAACCCCTTCTACAGTGAACTTCGTATTTCATTACATAAGGCTCGCAAGTTCATATTAGTAAAAATACGACCTTGTAAAAGGACAGCTATTAAAACAAGCTGTTCCAGATGTGAAGAGACTTCAGACGAGCACAAGTGACAAATGCGTAAGTATAAATAGAAGAAAATTGTGCCTAGTGCCTGACATTTACGACAAAACACTTGCAAAACTTCCTTTCTCACAGTTGCCCACCAGGAAAACCCAAAAGAGCAGTGGAGCACGGCTCCGCTTTTCATCCACGCGGCATAAATTGCAGGAACCGCCACTGCACTGAGGGTTTGAATGCCTGGAGCAAAGCAAGAGCTGTGGGCTGATTTCTCCCACAGTTATTGCGTGCACATCTGCAGAAGCAGGGAAAGA
>NW_008825614.1:808666-819702 GCF_000699105.1 Pygoscelis adeliae
TCGCTCGCTCCCCGGAGAGGCGCGGGGGGGATGCTGCACCTCCCTGGCTCTGCACGAGCCGCCGTCCACCCTCCCCAGAGGCGGCGGCAGCAGAGGAGGACAGCGGAGGTGCGGTTGTGCCTCTCTTCACGGGCGCCCATGGAGGTGATCCCAAGGTGCCTAATGAGCACTTCTCTTGCAATTTCATGGACTCTAAAGAAGCTTGACGTTCAAAGGATGGGACTGTGAATTCTAATGAAAATCAGGCCTTCCTACCATGAAGCAAATCCAGCATTAAAAATCACTAAGCACCAGCTTAGCCAAGTTAAACTCAACTTGGCTTTGAGTTTAGTTGTCAGAACACCTTTATTTCCATCCCAACAGAAAGAGCATCTATAGGAGTTGGGCAGACTCCCTGTAGCATTACAAGGGCAGCATTCGATACAAAGCTGTATTTTTTCATTACTTATTAGCTTCAGAAACTTCAGAGACTGAAGCCTGATATCTTAACCTGAAGCTAGAAATATTTGTTATGTTGCCAAGTTTCAAATTACTACAACAAAAAGGAGGAATCCTAATGGTGAAACACCCAAATGGCTGACAAAACACAGTTAACATGCAGCGTAGAGCAGGCTACCTGAGATTCGATGTCTTTCACATTTAATCCTAATTTTCCAACATGCTGGTTGACAAATTGCAAGAATACCTAAATAAAACAGAAGGGGAGGAGAGGGTGGAAGAAAAGATAACTTTCTTCAGTGAAGCCATGAATTATGTTTTAACTTACAAATTTTGATGTCTATTAAAAAAGTAAATTACCTTTTTTACAGCATCCAGTTTATCTGGAGCACGGCTAAATAATTCATCAAAGGCATCATCTTCTGTATCAAAACAACATTAATTGGCATTATTTGGCATAACTGTCAGATCAGAGGTTTAAAGTGGCTCCAGAAGGAGAAAGGTGTTCACACCTTATAAGCCAAGGAGGAAAAGAGTTGAAGGGAGATGGGGAAAAATCCTGCTTTTGTATTTATCAAAGGACAGGGCAATAGGCTTCCCTTCAGCCTGACTACATCAGAGAAAACAATTTACTTCATTCAGCTCTGTAATTTTCGCCTGCAGAGGTTCTCAAGATTTGTGCTGCCACCAGTCTGAGCAATGGCTAAGTTTTGCATCTCTACAGTTTATCTCTTTTCAGCTATGTTTTTTTAACCCTGAACCTCTGGGATAAAATACTGTAAGCAGAAAAGAAGAGCTATACATTTTACTGCTCTCCCCCAACAGAAACATCAGTTACACCAAATTTGCAGAAAAACAGCCCCCTTCCTTCAAAAAACCACAAACTAGACATTGGGTTTGGAGACACTGCCCTTCCTCTGAAAATTCATGGACCTCAAAAATGACCGGTGCTGCCATCCTGTTTAAAGGCAGGCACTGAGCCGGTGCCAGCAGTGCTGCGCCAGAGAACTAGCACAAGTTTAAAGATTTTCAAGGAAATGAGATTCATCGAAGTCCTCATGAACGCCCACCCTCACCTCCATTTTCTGCCCAGCTTTAGCGAGAGCAGGATACATCTCCTCGTGGTAACCTGGCCACAAGACTGCTCTGCTTCAAGCGTGAACAAAGCCTTTGAAACACCCTTAAAAATCAAGGGCACTCTGGCAGCATAACTAAATGAGGAACCAGTTTCTACGGTGCAGGAAAGCAAAGGCAGCTTTGATTAAGGAGGATTCCTCCCAAAAGCCAGCGACAGAGAAGCCTCCGCTGCGAAAGGGTTTCCTCGGGTTTCTCCGTTCTGGTAGGGGGTTGCTGCAGGAGCAATGTCAGGGAATAGGTGAATCCATCAGACAAATCACTGAGCAACAGTCTAAAACCTGCAACAGTCTCGCAAACTAGAGAGCCCTCTTCTGGAGCTACGCTTCGGGATATCTCTCTTTGTTAAGCAAGCTGTGTTAAAAATAGACAGAGGCAGCATTTTGAAGAGTGAATTGCCGATTTCTCTTTCCAACAGAATCAGCCCACTGGAAGAAACACCTAATTACAGGGTTTTTTTCACAATTTCAGCCCACACTAGAGGCCACTCAGTGGAATAAGTCATAAATATGTATTAAATGATATAGTTTGCACCTCTGCAAAGGATGAAAACACTAACATAAAGGGCACAGCAGAGAATTGAAACGGTTGCCTTGATTCACTGGGGTGCAACGTGCTCCTTTGCAGCAAGGAAGAGCAGCTCACGCTGAAGCCTGAGCAGTACCCAGGCCTTCTGCAGGCTCTGTGCACATGGACATTTTTCACCTCAAGTGTTTCACAGCCCTCAAAAGCCCTAAGGGTGAAGTCTCCGGGAACATTGATTTTACTGAGCTGCCACCAGTAGCATTTCAAAATCTCATTTGTAAACTGCAGAAAGGAAACTACATTGAAACTGGTAGCAAGAAGACCAATTCTCAAGTCTTTATGCTTATAAATAGTTCCAACAGTGAATGAGGTCAAGGCATAAATCCAAGACATACCTTGTCCCCCAGCCAGATCTCCTCTGTTGGGTTATCAACCCACTGTATCATTTCTTGTCTCATCTCCCATCTGTTGCCTGTAGCCCACGGGCAAAGTGACCACCCAATTTCCAAACTATGTTGTGTTGATATGAACACACATTAACAGAAGACAGGGGAAATCCATGAATCTCCATTAATTCTAGTGGGAGCATACTGATTTTATCACGAGGTAAAAATGGATCAGAACGTGGTGTATAACAGCACATAATAGCGAAACACTGAACTTGGCAATGCCAGTACTTACTTGATTGCGCTTCTAAATTCTCTCTAAAAGTGCAATAAAAAAAAAAAAGAATTAGAAAGAGCATTCAGCAAAACTAATCTTATTCATAAGCAAAGCTTATCTGGGCCATCAGCTGTCTTGTAAAGCAGGAGATACAGTACAAAGTGCCATTAACTTTATGTCAGAGTAACTTTCCAACAGACATTTTTAAGTACACTGTATATCTGTATAGGCTCTTGGAAGTATATGAGATTTTAACTGGCCCACAGACCAATGAACATTTATTTTACAAGCACAATCCATAATACCCTCTTCCAATAAGCTGCTCATGATATTAGAATTTGAAGATGTTCTAGCATATAAAAGATGATAGTAGGAAAATCTGTTTCTAGTGCTTGGGATGATGTCTATATTTTCTCAGTTTATAAATGGTATCCTACTGCTTAACTCCTTCAATAATGACAGCACCTCACAAATTCAGCTAGCTCAAACTGAAGAACTGCCTCCTTTCTCTTTATTTAATGACACAAGAGCAATAAATTAACAGTAGATTTAAACCACTATGGCTTTACAAAATTTCCAGTTTAGTCTGGGACAGGTAAATTTACAGTACTGGATTTTTATTATTATATTTGTTATTATATTTCATGGCAATGACAAACACTAAGCCTCAGAAATAGTCATACACATTATTTTAGAGAAGTTTATATAAAGAATAAAGCAGAAGGGTATTATACCATAATATCCAATCTGGAGAAGGGGGAAAAAAAAGGAAAAAAAAAAGGAAAGAAGTCAGAGACACAGTTCACATGCATATGCATGCCTGGGTTTACGCTTTTTATCATCATCATGATCCCAGCTATTTTTTCTAAGGGGGAAAACACCCACAATATTTTCTTTCTGACTGACAGTGTAAAAACCAGATATATCCCCTCTTACTTGTTTTCTGTGATATATTCCACCCCACTTGCTGTCTTTAATCCTCTGGAGGTGTTCTGTTAAAAAGACAATAAGTATTTTTGGTAAAAAAATAACCTGAAAGCATTAATGAGGCTTTCATGAACTGTTTGCTGCCTTAAATGATTACCAGAGGGCATTTATTCAAGAAGTCCAGTACAATTAGTACAGGCCCTTTGAGAAGTTGCTGCTCCCTTCTGCTCTCTTCACTCTTCAACCAGAAATTATCTACTTCCTCATCAGAGGAAGCCAAAGGAGAAGCACATGGTCCCTCAGCTGGTGAAGTTCAGAGGCTGGCATGTTTGCCTGCAGACTTGATGAATGCATCAAGCTGCTTTGGGCAGGCAGCGATTTCCTTGCGCACCTCACTTGCATTAAGGACTCTTCAGTTTTACAGCACTGGAGGTGGTCACCTCCGCCTCATAATAACCTCATGGCATGCCCTGCCACCCATCGATGAATCCTCCCTGCAGAGGACTTAGGTTTGGTAGGTTGCTTAGATTTAGTCTCCACATAGCACCAAAAAGCACTGCTTCAACCCAACTGACAGTCTGAAGAGACAGGAGAGGATGGGCATGCCTGCTGCTTTATTCAGGCACCTGGCAAACATCTCTTATCTCAGAGAAGTCTTTGATGTTTGCCGCTCTCGCATTTTATGCAGTGAAAACACCCTCGGTTTACATACTGAGTCAACTCCTTCGGGCCGACTCATGGCTGAAGAGGAGCACACCCAGCCCCACCGGGCAAAGGCAGGTCCTTCCTGCAGGCGTGCGTTGCAGAAAGGCCAGGCCTTCTCTGCTCCCCTTTGGGCTTCCTCAACATCTCCCCCTTCCTGCTCTCGGCCCCTCTTCTGAGCCTGTGCCTTCACGGGCTTTCCTCACTTTTGGCCTTATGACTGCCGTTCCCATTGGGGCATTAATTTCTCCTACGGGGAATCAGCTCACTACCACAACCCCATTATCTCCCCTGCCGCTCCTCTCTCTCAGGGTTAACAGCCCTTTCCGACGCTGCCGTTTCACAGATAATCCCTCTCATTCTGCGCAGCTGAGGCACTCGCAGCCCCATAAGGCACTAGACGGAGGGTTGCTTCACTCGGAGTCTGGGTTGTCACTGGTGAGACCCACACGACAGAAGCATCTGGCTGTGGGCAGCAATGCGCAATTTGGACTCCCATTAGATACCAGAGGGACCACTCCTCTGCTGAAGTGCTCGGCTGGGACAGGGCCACAACGGCTACCTTTGCGGGACCAAGCCCCAGAAGAAGTTGTCCCTCCAGGACAGTTTTAAACCTCCTAAAGTGACATACGTAGCTCAAGGGCATGCTTCGTTTCAGTTCCAGTTATGATCCTTCAAAGAGGGAAGAGCGCTAGGTCATGTCATACAGACTGTGTGCTGGGCTCCCAACACCACTGAATTGCAACCCCTCTGTTAAAACTGTAACACAGTGGTGCTAATTTTTGCAGTTATATCCCAAATTGTTGGATATTTGATGTTCTCCTGAAGTCCCAGAGTTGACTTTAAGAAACAAGATAGAGGAAGAAAGCATGCGGACCTCAGCTTGTAGAGAAAAATACCAAGATGTGACCCCAATGGAGGGGGAGCAAAAACTCCCTTTCCCTAAAGAAATAAATCCTCAGCATTAAACCAGTGTCACGATTTACAAGCGCAGGCTTCTATTTAAAAGCATTTAGAGATAGTAACAGCAGAATTTCTTCTTTTTCTTCTTTACAGAGATCAACAGCTGTTTTCAGTTTGGACTATTCCTGTTTTTTGATCAAGGAGAAAAAACAGCATAGTGTTTCTACCCTTTTAAAGATACAGCACCTGAACTGAGTCCAGCAAACTCAGAAATTAAAAGGCACGGTTCACACAAAATAGAAGTATCTCATTCACAGCTGCACACACATTTCTCCCTAATTCTAACCAAACTAAGTCTTGTGAAAGGTCTCTAGGATCTACTGTAAGAAATATTAAAACTATAATTACCTCAATGGTGATTGTTTCCACTTGAACATTTGGAGGCATGGCCAGGTTGGGTTGGAAGTGCTTTGCTATTGCAACCAGAAGATGCAGTGTGCTCAGTAAGTCCTTTGTCAAGATAGCTATTTTGTGTAAAGAAAAAAAACAATGTTTAGTGTGCAAAACAGGTAAATCTCACTCTAATATCCTAAATTCTCCCTGTGCAGAGGATCCCAAAGTCATGGAGGACCATAACACAGGTGGGACATCAGATTGGGGTTTATATAATATGACAATCCAGCAATACCACACCTTAAAAGTCCTTTTTGTGAGATGTACACACAAATGCTGAGGGCTGCTAAGTGGTCCACAAGCCACACACTTAGAGGATGCAGCTTGCATGACCCAGTCAGGGTCAGATATTCCTGTCTCACTTATGATTCAACTAGTAACTGAAAAAAGGTTGTTTAATTACTGTTCTGGCACCCCTTTGCCTCACAGTAGCCTTACAGTAGAGGAAGCCCCGTGATGGATAATTTTCTCCACTTTCACTTCTGCACCTACATTCCACACTCCATTTCAGCTGACTTTCTTCCAGTTGCAAACGCTTAGCCACAGCTTCCAGAATCACAGAGAGTTTCTGACGCTGTTTTTTTTCTGTTAATGCGATCTTGTCAACATCCAGCTTGAGAGATCCTAGGTTTTCTTTGACAGAGAGTCCATATGAAGGAGAAGGATGTATTTTAACACCACCGCAGGAAAAAAATAAAAATAAATCAGAAACATAAAATGACAGCAAAGCACACAAAGTCTTGTTTTAAATGTTTGATACCACTTAACAGCTTCCACAGACCCACATCTCACAGCTGTATGCCTTGTTAAACTCTTGCACTCCCTGAAAGCCTCAGTAAAATCAGTGAAGCTCTGCAAAAGGGAGAGGACTCAAGTCATTCCTTGCAGCATCATCCCCCAACCCTAGCACTCCATGTTCCTCCTTTTCCACTGGAAGCTACAGGAATCCAACGAGCGAATCTTTCCTGTAGACAGTGCACAAAGGTGATATCAACTCACATATATAGAAGAAATCCCAGCTCATTACTCAGGCAAGTAAACTATGAAAATAAGCCAATCCTATTCACGCTGCTGTCCTCAGCCTTGGTGAAAAGGAGATACGATTCGAAAGACATCCCCCAAAGAGAATGAAAGGGGAAAGAAAAATGAAGTAGGGACAGGAGAGATGGAGAAATAGACCAACAGGCTGTTCCAAGAGGTCACATCTTTATACAAGCACCTCGTAGTGTAGAAAGCCTCTCAGATTTTCATCAGTTCCAGTTCCAGTCCAATGCTTTAGGCCTAGAACTTTTTCGTTTGGTTTTTTTGGTTTGTTTTTTTTTTTTTTAAAGTGGGAAAACATATAAATTATAGTGCTGATTGCCTCCAATGTTTCTGGTAGCATCACAAGTCACCTTTGTGCTCCTGGCTTATGAAGCCCTCCCTCCCTTCAGAGGCACTGTAATTTCACACTTCAAAGTTAACCTTTTTATTATATTAACTAGCAGCTAAAAAGACTTTCTTAGAAGAAAAATAATTATATAAAAACAATAGCGGATCATCAGGCATTTGTTCAGAATTGCAGTTATCACAGATGGTTCACAGTGCCCTGCTTTCTGCGTTAGTGAGAAGTGAGACTCCAGCAGATCACTGCTACTGTGATTTGTGAGGTTTATTCTTTGACCTGGAAGTTCCTCCATGGTGTGTTTGGGAGCTAAACTCAAAGCAGCAGCTTACCCAAAAGATGATGAAGTACCAGCCCATCATACAGATCTTCTTCCAGACTTTTAACTACTATGTGTTCCTCTTTCAGAGTTGTGTTAATCCAGTCAATCAATAACTGCGGAGGAAAACAAAGCAGCTGGCAATTATATTCTTGTTGTTTAGACAGTATAGCACTCAGTGCTATATTATGTTTCACCTTTCTCTTTAGTCCCTTATCTCACATCTTGGTTTGCTTTCAACCTCCACTTCCTTTGTGCTTTTTGGTTGTTTTTTTAAAGGGAAGTTAGTTCTGTATCAGTTAGTTCAGTATCAGTTAGTATCAGTTTGTTCTCTCTAATAACACAGGGCTCATTGGCCAATTTGGGGTAAATTTGCAAGTGAGACAGACGTCTCACAAGTCATATTCCTATGAATTTTGTAGAAATAGTTATACAGGTGGAGAGACAGACCCTATTCCCACTTCCATCAGGGAAAAATCTTCAGAGTACACTTCCTAAGCCCTGCCTTTATTAGACATCAGAGAATTCACACACACATTCAACCATCGGACAAAAGTTTATAAGAAAAGAGGCTTCACTCATTCTGTTGGCTGTTTCTTGTAGTCATCCATGTTACTAGCACTCCTCCCTTTCCTCTCCTATTTTTGTTGTCTTTTTCTTTCTGCAACTTTACACTAATCTGTCTCCAAATACCATTTTTGGGGTGGAAAAAAGCATTTTGTTTATTTTGCTTTCCTATGTGGCAGTCCTTTCATCGCCCTTTCCAATATCCTTCCTGCCTTTGCAAGGGGACACTGACCAGGAAGCCAAGGGCTGGCTACAACTGGAAAGGAACCACATTCCCAGTTGCATCCCTTGGGCCCTGCAACCCCTTCCTTGAGCACTGAGCTCCTACAGGGGAGACCAAAGGAGTTCTGCAGCGTTTCCCTAAGCATGTGTTTTATCCACATATGTTAATAAAAAGGGAAGACAACCTGCTCAAGCAGAACTGAAGAGCAGTAGCCCCAGCTGGCTGTTAATGAGAACCTCTCGAAAGAGGGATGGGTATTGCTCGTATTGCTATTATTGCTACAAGTGAGTGTCTGGAAGTTGCTGTGTGGATAATATCCTTCTCACTCACTGTAAACAGAGGAGAAAATTCATAGCAGATCCCTGTATGTTAGCCAACATTAACAAAAATGTGAAAAGCAGTTTGAAAAAAAAATAATAATCTCTGAGATGCTTGAAACCGCACACAAAACAAAAATGCCTGGCTCCGGCACTTGCCTGAATTGAGAGGCTGTCATAGTGTTTGTAATATACTTACTTCCTCAGCTAAGAATTAACAATAATTTTCTAGAGCAGAAAGCTGTGCTCCTCAACTAATGCTTGCAGGTTAAGACCTGGCAATGCTTTAGATGTGCAAGAGAGAAAGTGGTACCCCAAACGTAACGGTACAACCAGATGGAGGTCAGAAAAGCATAAAGTACTGCTGAGTACAGATCTGTGAGATCCCTCATTTGCTGTCTTGGCTCCAAACAGCCACCTCCACAGCCTGCACCTCACACAACTCTGCTTTCAGTCCAGTTGTGGGGGCCCCACTCAGCTGCAGAGCAGAGTGTTGTGTCTAAAAATGAATAAATAGGGAAAGGAGAAAAGGAATACTTAAAGAAGTTTGCTCCTGGCTTCCAAATGTAACCATCTTCTATTTTACATGCAGTTCGATATTTATAGTAACTACAGTGAGCCATTTCACATCCCCTAGTTCCCCAAAGCCACCTCAAAATGAAAACGCAGTGGAAAAGTCTTTCTCCCAAGCAAGTTTCTTTGTGTCCCTTATTCTTCCCTTGAAGATACCTCCCTGTCCCCCTCCTCACCCCAATCTCTTCTTCTCTAGAGGAGCCATAAACTCGTTTGGTCAAGAAGGCAATCAGTGGCACCGACAGGCACCCAGAGAATTGCCTCCCTTGGGACCCAGTTTCCACCTCCTCATCATCCAAAGAAAAGAAATTAGGCAGTGAAGAACATTGTTTCAGGAGTCTTTGACGGGAAATGGATTAAGCACTGAAGCTCACAGAAATCTTCATAAACTGAGGAAAGCTCTTCATTTTTGGCAGTCTGGAAAGAACAAATTCGGTGTCTCTGTAGACAGCATAATTGCATTTTGCAGCACCACCTTTCAGATTTTCTCTTTTGTATAAAAACATTATTAAAGCCTGACACAAAAATTAAATCTTTCTGATCAAATGTGCACAAAGGTTTAAGAAAACGTAATATAGAAACACTCATATTTATGGATTTATGAATGCCATATAATACGCACATCAGCACATAGCCTAAGCTGGTTTTCATAATATTTATAACAATTTTAGTATCTCTGGAATGCAAGAAGTGCTGGTCTCAAAAGAGACATGCCACTTTTCTTCCAGGAAATTCCAGTATGCTAGCCTTCCCCTGGGCTGCGCCATTAGAGAAACACGGTGATTGAATGCACAGGGGAGATTTTCAAAATTACTTGGAAATAAAGTACTTTCCCGTGAAATAGGATTCATCCTTCACAGTTACCTCAAGCAGACAATGTACCATGCAACAACTTGAAAGTTTTTCTCCTGACTTCCAGTGGTGACTTGCATACCCTTCATCCCTTCTCCCTCTGCTCTATGGTATACTCGGCAGGCTGCATCGCAGCAGAGCCAGCTGCCACTGATGGCTGGCAGACAGGACGTAGAAGACAAGACAGAAGACTTGCAAATCAGCACAGCAATCCTAGAACTGGTTATCATGGGATCAGGACAGCAAACCTGCATGTATCCGAACACCTCTTTTTAGCCACAGCAAATGCTGATGTGGGTTTGCTTTCAGTCATGGTCAGCTGTTCCAGATGGGATTCTCTTTGCTATTACAAATGAAGTAGCAACTGGGTACTTCTGATGTGCCTCATCCACACGTCCCAAGTTAGGAGAGGTATCATACAAGAATAAACTCAGTTTTTAAATTGACGCTCCACTTTACAGGCAGCAGTGACCGCTTTTAGGTGAGGCAGGCATTTGAAGCTTGGCCTTGTACAGCCCCAGCCACTCTGGCACTGTGCTTAAGCAAAAGCTTTCATTTACTTCTGTGGAGCCCAAGTGCCAAAAGCAGAGCTCATCCCCATCTGTAGAGAGTGGGGGACTGGGACCAAAGAGCTGGGTAATTTACAGGGCTGGGCATTAACACAACCGGTTGAAACAACTTGAGGTGAGGGTTAAACAATATAGTAAAAGAAATGGTACCAGTTTTAATTCTTCCAATTTGGGATTGTTGCTTGAGGTCGGTTTTATGAATTTCTTCTTCTCACCTATGAAAGGAAGCAAACAAGATCCATTACAATTATCAGATATGACTAATGCAAGTTTGCTGTAAAATCTGCTATTAGTTTAATATTACCCAATATCACTAATAGTCTGTCCTGGTTTTGGCAGGGATAGAGTTAATTTCCTTCCTAGTAGCTGGTACAGTGCTGTGTTTTGGATTTAGGATGAGAATAATGTTGATAACACACAGATGTTTTAGTTGTTGCTAGGTAGTGCTTGCACTAGTCAAGGACTTGTCAGCTTCCCATGCTCTACC
>NW_008825614.1:819734-822395 GCF_000699105.1 Pygoscelis adeliae
GCCATGCTCAGCACATAAACTGGGGAAAGCTGGCCGGGGGGGCCGCTGCTCGGGGACTGGCTGGGCATCGGTCGGCAGGGGGTGAGCAATTGTACTGTGCATCACTCGCTTTGTGTATTATTATTATTATTACATTATTATTATTATCATTTTATTTCAATTATTAAACTGTTTTTATCTCAACCCACAAGTTTTTCTCACTTCTACTCTTCCAATTCTCTCCCCTATCCCACCGGGGGGGCGGTGGTGGTGTGAGCGAGCGGCTGCGTGGTGCTCAGTTGCCAACTGAGGTTAAACCACAACATAGTCATATGTAGAAACACTGTCATTTTTTATTTTAACTGATTCCTTATGAGCGAGAAAATGGTATATCAGAGTATTAAGACTGCTGTTGGAAATTATGTTTCAGTGTAATTCAAATCAGCAAGATCTAGATGGACAATTCTGGAAAGAGGAAAACAAACTTGGTCAGATCCTTATGTGTGAAATTTAAATTTCCATTAAAGAATCAGCTAGAATGTGTGTTGCTTCTTCATGATCTGCCTCTAGAGAGTCAGCAGCCATATTACACACACACACAGCTTGCTTACTGCTGATAAAACCATGGGACCACTGCTGAAAAATATACAATTCGTCTGTACTGCACATTTTCTGCTTAGTTCTTCAGGTCATTCCTTGGACATTTTTCTGTTCTGGTTCATAAAGTACCTACCTTGAGCAATGACGTTCTCAGCTAGGAATTGATTAAGTGCAGCAGGCTGGGTAAACACATTTAAAAAGTCTGGATCCATTGTCTTTTCTCACTCCTGGTAAACTGGTAAAAAATAGGGGGGGGGGGGGGGGAGGAACATGAGTAAAGGCATGTAAGATCAAAATTAGTGCCAAGAAGAAAACAAACAAACTGAAGGGTTTTTTCAGTTGTTATTTCATGACTGGTGGATTGCTTTTTAAAAAAAACCTGAAAATGTATTTAAATGTGTGTAAAGAAAAAAGAAGTTAAAAAGAACTTTCCTTTTTTTGGTTAATTATCAAAATGCAGGAAAAAAGCCCTGAAGTACTAAAACTTGCCTTAACTCCATCTAATTCTGTTTCATCTGAATTAGATCAGTAAAATCCTGTCAACTGAAATGAAAAAACTTTCGGTTCCCAGGTATCAATGGATATGTGCTATAAAAATGACCAATACTTAAGAAGTATTAAATCAAGAATACAGTAGTTAAATTACTGCGACAAGCTAATAAATATAAGTGGTTTTCTTCATTAGACCGGCTGGTATAGCTGTGGGGAAACAATGACATGTTTCTGGATAGACAATCCCATCTTCATGTTAGATTAAGTTGCAAGGCTTCTCAAAGATTTTTTTATTTTAAACACAGATTGGAGAACGACTTTCCTTCCCAACCCGTATGTCCTCAGATGAAAGCAGAATGACAATACACAATATAGAGGGGTAAAATACCTTGCCAACAAACACAAAACTATGGGCGAGGTTTTCCAAAACAGCTAGGAGTCGTGTTGGAGGACAGCAGAAGTCAGAGAAAGGAACAGGGTTGTTGGAGCTGGGTGGAGAGGCTGCATAGCCATCCCGACGCGCTGTCCTACCGAACATCCAGCTGAAGTTCATCTCTATTACCAGCAACTATGTATGAGTAAGAGGCTGGCGATGAATCTCCCACTCTTCTAGAAGCCGTGTCTCAAACCACAGTGCAAGCGGAGATGAGTCTGATTTTTTAACCATGGGTATGTAAGGGTGTGCCATGTTGCCTACACAGACAACACAAAAGACAGGGCTAGGCTCTATAGGCAGCTTACATGGTAAGAAATGTTCAGTTTTAAGTGCTTGCTTTTGCAATCTTAATGTTTGTGTAAAGGTTTTCTACTCAAGTCCACAAGACTAAGAGAATGAGAATGCTTTAGCTTGGCAAAGATGAAAAGTCAATAAAAAATCACAGATAGTGGAATCTGAATAGTCTTCTTCACAAACTGTATTATGATGCAAGAAATAGGATGGCTCTTGGTTAAACCAAATGTATGTTGATTTAAGTGCAAGAAATCAGTTATATACTGCAACTGTACAAATAAATGGTTGTCTGCAGAGGTGAAGGGAACTACAGAAGGATCACGGCTCTGAGCACTGGACAATCATGGCAGCATATGGTGTGTGTCACGGCAGCATCTGTACTAGCATGAGTAACATCATCTCTCCCAACAGTCCTAAAATCTATGAAATGCAGAGCAGAGAAGACAACAATATGATGACCAGGAAGACTTTTTACACTCCTCTGAATCATCAAATCCCAGCTGCTGCTGGACGCAGGATATCTGGCGGGATGGACTGCTGCTCTGCTCTCTAATTGGGAGTGCTACCTGCTTGTGGATGGAAAATGCTCTCCCTTCTCTCTGAAGTTCAGTGCTGCAGGGCCACTGTAGGAGAGGAGAGGCTGACTCTTTTTGTTCTTTTTTAACAGAAAGCGAGATCATAGAATCATAGAATCATTAAGGTTGGAAGAGACCTCCAAGATCATCGAGTCCAACCGTCAACCCAACACCACCATGCCCACTAAACCATGTCGCTAAGCAGCTCATCTACACGTCTTTTAAATACTTCCAGGGATGGTGACTCAACCACTTCCCTGGGCAGCCTGTTCCAATGTTTAACCG